>NC_063332.1:101834713-101965566 GCF_021869965.1 Rhincodon typus
CACAGGTATCTGTGATGTACGATGCTCCTCAGACAGCTGTTCTTGTTGCATCCTGAGATCCACCCTCACTGCTGTGTGCTGCCATATGACACTCTCAATCTCTGTCTCCATCAGCACTGCCTCATACTGGCTCAGAGCTGCCCTGCCCCCAGTTCGACTTCTTTCTCAGGAAACTTTGTTGGCTGTGAAGTATGTTATGATATCCCTTATATTAAGAAAGGCATTTGCTTTTCTTCACTGTGTGTTACCTACAATATGCTGCTGTATATATATGTATACTGAGTAGTAAATGAACTAATATGTTGTGTCGTTTTCAATTCTAGGGCAAAATTTAACCTAGGCAGCAAACATTCTCCCACTAGCTGGACATTTGGTGGGAGCCCTGTACCACATCCACTGAGGAAGGCCAACAGTTGATTGGGCACTTAAGTGGCTGCAATGAATGCTTCCTCTGGATTACATACCTCAGGGCTAGAAATCCTAAACCCCCAAGAGTTTCTGGCCAATCAGAAGCCAGTGGATTACCAACACAGGCAGTGCCACTGGAGCAGTGGTAGCTTCTAATAATGTATCAACAGGAGATGTAGGATTCACCAGGAACCCCAGGCAAAAGGTGACCATAAGATATGAGCAGAATTAAGCCATGTGGCCTATTAAGTCTGTTCCACCATTCAATCATGGCTGATAATTGGGATGGGTTCGGGGGCATGAAGATCGTTTGAGAGGAAAAGAAGGGGCTTACAGACAGCAACAAGGAGGACCCCCTTCCCAATACTGGGTCCCTTGAATAGGCACAGAGTGCCTGACAATGAGTGAGCCCCCACAAACACCCCGACATCCCCATCCGACTTGCTGAGGGTGACGCCCCACCCCGGGCCCCCTCTGGTTGACTGTTGGCTGTAGAGGGATGTGGTCCTTAAGTGGGCAATACGCATCGATTGCCTATTAACAGCTACTTGTACTTGAGAAGGCTACCTGCATCCGTTTCTGCCCCGAGTTTAATTGGGACAAGGCGGAAGGCAGTCGGATCCCGATGTGACGCCTAAAATTCTCTCACTAGCCCTTGGAAAAGGTCTGAGGCGTTTCTAAGAGATCTCTGCCATTTCACCTGTTAGTCATGTTTACTATTTACTGTAGACTGTTTACTATTTACTGTAGACTGTTTCCTGATGTTATCCTGTTGCACAAATCTTGCTCTGTCCTTTCTGCAATGTCCCTCCAGCCTCAAGTCCACAGTGCACTGTTCATAAGTTAAGTGGTTGCTTTACAAGTTGAACAGCAAATGTTTAGGTGCTTTCCAACTGGCTTCTCACTTGCATGTAATCTCATCCCGAGTGTATCCCAAGTTTTCAGAGAGCACGAAGAGAGAAGTTGTACGCTCCTGTAACATACTCAAAAAAGAAGCTCAACATAACAGCAATTTCCATTCCAGCCCATGTACTAATAAATGAGAGTAAAGACATAACGGGGTGTGGGGTTACTTGCTTTGTGGCGATGTTCTGGTCGAATGAGATCGTTGGTTGCCCTTTTAAATCTGCTGGTGGAAGAACCCCTTTGGAAATACATTGCGATGGTGTTGGGGTTTGCTGTCATTTTCTTGAAGGTTCAGCCAGTTTCCCCTATCGTTTCAGCCCCACCTGTTTCAATTAATTTGTTCAACAGGATGCGAAGTTTACTCTGTAAAACAAATCTCTGCCAAATGGTAAACCAACAATCTTTCCACAAAGTGTTACTTACATTTTTCCTTGGGCGGCATATTTTATCACGGATGTGTCTTTCCAGCAGATATTAGAGTATTGTAAAAGGAAAGATACTGCATTCAAAGGTTTGAGAATAGAAAGAAGATGCTGTTTATTATTGGAGATTTCCTGCCTGGCTGTTGGATTAGTGGCCAAGTTGTCAATAGGTTTAAACACAATGGTGCGATGGATAGAATGGCTGATGTGCATTCCAAGTGGAGCTGAAGGTCAGTTAACAACGAAAAGAGCACTGGACCACAGATGAGTCGACAAAGTAAATACCACCTGAGAAAACAGGAAAAAGTCATATTCACTTTAACATCTTTTATCCACTGGATGACATGGACCATTAGTGGCACTGAAAGCAAAACAAACTCCTAAACATAGCAAACTCTCAACTTATTTCAGACTCTCAGTTTAAAGCACATAACATTGATGGAGCAATAACTTGACACCGAAGTTAGACTCACATCATCCGTCTCAGATCCTTTCTCTATATTCCTTGGAGGTGATATGCATGAAGGGTGCAAATTTCTCAGAGACAGTAGAAGAATAAGGAGAAAATTTCCATTCTGAACATGTTTGAAATTTCAGTTCAGATGTGTTTGTGTGTATTTGTCAAATACATGATATCTCAGTTAAGAAGCTAAACTTATTATTGTCTCACAATTGCCCAGAAATAGAGAAATACACCATTTTTTCAACATGTAATTCATTTTCATCATAAGTAAAGTACAAGTAACATTCTGAAGTATTAAATATACAGGGTATGTAGGTTTTTTGAACTTTGTTTTGTTTAAACATTAAACCTAAAGACAGGATTTTAAAAATCAATCAATTAGTGTAGTACACCATTCGCAAACACACTCAAAATTCAGAATGAATATAAACACAGTTAAAAGGCTGTCACTGTTAAATTACTTTAAATTGCTCTAATCATCAGTAACTTTTACAGAGTTTCCCTGAACACTAAGACATCATTCATATGTTTTAATTCTTTTGGGTGTATTGGCTTACTGCCCAGGAAAAATATTCAACTTTGCAATAAAAGTCTAGGGCTTCTCATGACTTGACATTCAAACATTTATTTTTCTAAAAGCACTTAGGACTGGCATAAAAGTTAGCACCAGTGTTGTCACAGCAATAATAATCATCAAATATTCTAGTTGAGCAAAGTAACCAGTTCTCTCATTTTGGAAAGTATTTATCTTTTCATAATAATGATTAAAGGTGGTTTAATTTTTGCTTCTTTTCTATGAACTATTTATAACCAAGTACTGAAGGAAATGTTGTTTAGTTGATGTGTAGACATTTGTATCCTGTAAGTGTCATATTTATATATTTAAATTTATTCTGAAAACTTGATACCTTTCAGAGACTCCTGAAGACTGCCAACAAAAAAAGGCAGATCTCTTTTCTTTAACATTATATCTTCATGAGGAACCAGGACAAGCAGGCGTGTTCCCACTGGCCCCAAAGCATTCCTGAGGGATACTGTTGGTCTGCACTTACCATACCCTTTGAACGTTCGCCTTCCTACTTACATTCTAGGACCTACTTGAGTGTCTCTTCTAACATTGAACCCAATGCAAATCATTGGAAACTAACTGTTAGGTACTTGTAGCTCACTGATTAATCTCTATAGATCAGTAATATTGTGCTGATGAGACTTGTATCTAATTTCTGATGGGCCTCAATCCTCTGGACTCTGTCTACCCCTCCAAAAGTGTTGCCTAGTCTGAATCTGAGCTAAAGCAGTATCTAGGCCTCGCAATCCTTCCCAGCCTATCTTTCTGTCTCCTTCTCATGATGTCTCAATAGGTTTTAAGTTGCTCTCTCTTCTCATCTTCTGTTAAACAAAATCATAGTGTTCATTTGAACAAAACCCCAGGCACTATCCAATGCATACAGTAGCAAAGTACCTCAGTAAACACAGGTAATGCTGAAAAAAATTTAACTAGTCAGGTGGCATTTATAGAGAAAAGAAATTAGTTGGTGTTGCAGGTTTAAGCTGTTTCATCAGAACTGAGGGCAAGGTAGAAATGTATTAGGTCTTGAACAAGTGAAAGGAGCTGGGGCTGGGGGGAGAACAAAAGGGAATGACTGTGATTAGGTTCAGTGCAGGAGACATTAAATGGCCAAAGTCTTCATTGTACAAAAGGCGAAGAGAGTGCTGATGGACAAAGGAACTCAAAATGATTTTAGGTCAGATATGCGTGGCTGTAAAGCAGCTGTTCAATTGCAAACTAAAGGGATGCAAAAATAAATGAAAATTAAAAATTGAACAATTGTACCCAGCAAAGTAGAAAATTGCTCAAATATGCACAAACTGTGAAATTAAGTCTTGCCAATTAAAGCCAGATTAGTCTACCACCAATCATCAGCAAAGTGATGAACCATCTATCATCAATGTACTCAAATAGCATTTACTCATCAGTGCCTTTGCAACAATGCTCAGTTTGGATTCCATTAGGACCATTTACCTCCAAAACTAATAACAGTTTGCATCCAACCATGGTCAAATAAGCTGAATTCCAGAGGTGAGGTGTGTTATGTCTTGCAGCACAAATGTGGTAGATCTTTTAAGGTGACATGCTCATGATGTCGTCACCGTATCATCGCATGCAACCTCATGGCATAGGGGTCCCATCTTGCTGAGTCCTCTTTCCACCTGCAGATGGAGAGCAGTGTGTCACAGCACATCTGAATTGATCAGCTTCAGCCCAGAAGCAAAAGAGCTTGTATTTGTAATGTACATATGTAGATAACAGATGCTGTAATAAAAGCTCTTTGATTTCTTTATAATTCACGTCTCATTCATTTGTTGCAGGAGCTAACAAAGGTATCACATCACTATTGATGGGAATGGAGCTTGGAGTATTATGACCCCACACCTGACCACCAAGCCATCATCTCTTAGACCATTCATCACCTCATCACCTCAGATGACCTCTCATCCACAGCCTCCAACCTCATCATTCCCCAACCCCGCACCGCCCGTTTCTATCTCCTTCCGAAAATCCACAAACCTCACTGCCCCAGCTGACCCATTGTCTCTGCCTGCTCCTGCCCCACTGAATTCATATCCACTTCCCTTGACTCTGTCTTTCCCCTCTGGTCCAGGAACTCCCCACCTACATTTGGGAAACCACCCATGCTCTGCACCTCCTCCAAGACTTCCAATTCCCTGGCCTACAAAACCTCATCTTCATTATGGACATCCAGTCCCTCTACACTTGTATCCTCCAGCAACTTTGCTTTTATCTTCCGTGTGCTAGCCCCCTACCCCCACACACCAGGCCTTGTTTTCACATAGCCTGCTATTACACACTACCTATTGTTAGTCACTAACAGCCCCCATTAAAAGCCATTCACCCTCCTAGCCAAATCCTTATTAACTGCTTTGTCTATCCAACTGTTCTCTCTCTTTGGGCTCTATCCCTGCCTATCGTTTACTCCCTAGCCCCTCCCCCCTCCCTATCTTCTGCATATAAACCAATATTTTCCTCACTACTATCATCTCTGAGGAAGGGTCACCGGACCCAAAACGTTAACTCTGATTTTTCTTCACAGATGCTGCCAGACCTGCTGAGCTTTTCCAGCAACTTCTGTTTTTGTCACAGATTGATTTTATATTTATAAACGACATTAAGATGTTTCAAAGTGTTACACATATTGAGCTATTGTCAGTTTTAAAATTGGAAAATATGCCTTATGTTGGCCTTTCAAAGGCTGTGGTATCATTAGGCCACAATGTGCGTATTTTTACTTCTGCTTTTCTTTTTTCTCAGTTGTCTTTCAAATGCATATTTTCTTTCTCTTTACTTTTCCTAATTCATGTTTTCCCTTGCTGGCATATCAGTAAAACTAATAAACATAAATGATAATAGAAAGCTTGGAGCAATTTAATCCCACAACAAAAGCTAATATATCAAGAATAAAGTCATTATATCAGAGAAAGAAGCTAATTAACCAGTCATGTTTGTTCTGGCTCTCTGTAGAACCAACTCACTGAGAGCCATTCCCCTACAAAACTCTGGATAAGGAGGGTAAGAATGTACCCAATCTCGTCCTCGTCCAGATGGCCACATTTGTGTGCAGCTGCTTCAAGCTTTGCATAGACCCTTAGTAAGCAAACACCATGTGTCATTATGTAGTGAGGTTCTACCTGTCCCTGGTGTTGTGAAGGATAGTACTGGCCTTGTTGCCGCAGAACACTCCAGGTAGTAGAACCGTTCAATATCACCTGTGCTTTGTGGAGAAAGTTGTGAAGAAAAACATCTTTGGTCAGCACGTGGTGTTCTCGAGACCCTGTTAGAAAAAGAGAGGGTGGATCTTGTTGTGTGGTTCTCTGAGCAGGCTGTCAAAGTCATTTGGCAGAATGCCTCATCAGCAAAACTTTCCAACAAACACAGAGACATCGCTGCGAGATCCTTTGTGTATGCCTGGCCGTACTGTGCCTCTGCACGCTGGCCTCACAGAGGCTGTGGGGGATAGAGACTGTCACACATCTCCTTCTGGAATGTGCCTTTGCAAAGGAAGTCTGGAGAAAGATCCAGTGGTTTTTGTTGAGGTTTGTACAGAGCAGTTCCACGACGCAGGACTCTGTGCTCTATGGTCTGTCCCCTGGGATGCACCCTGAGACAAACAGCAACTACGCGTAGAGGGCCATCAACTCGGTGAAAGATGCTCTTTGGTCTGCCCGAAACTTCTTGGTCTTCAAGAACAACAAGTTAACCTCGACCGAGTGTTGCAGACTGGCATATTCCAGGGTCCGGGACTACATGCTGAGGGATGCAC
This sequence comes from Rhincodon typus, assembly GCF_021869965.1. Taxonomy (NCBI): domain Eukaryota; kingdom Metazoa; phylum Chordata; class Chondrichthyes; order Orectolobiformes; family Rhincodontidae; genus Rhincodon; species Rhincodon typus. Next base: position 101,841,253 of record NC_063332.1, read on the forward strand.
TAAAGCTTGGGCAACTACCACCAAGGCACAGTGAGGAAAGACCACTGTCTGAGATCTTCCTACTGAAGTTAGTTGGGGGTCTGGTCAGTTATTGGACCCTCCTTATGCCTCAATATATGTGAATATAGCCTTGAATGTGTAAGAAATGTCTTTGGCTTGTTTGGATAGAATCAAACCCCAATCTTTCTTTGTTTTCTTCATATGCTACTGTACAGAACCAAACTGCATTTGTGATTTTGTGTATATACAAAGATTTTTTTTATGAATCAAGTATATTGTTGAAATAAAAGAAAATCTTTGCCAGGCCAAGCACTTGTAACACTGAACAATGAAATGTCATTTCATGGATCTTGGTCTTGATTCAATTTGAGTCCAAAAGCTCATGTACAAAATTCTGAACGACGGAAACAAGCATGAAAACTGTCCTGCACTTAGACCAATGTATTGGTCAAATGGAGAGAGCAGAATAAATGAGAATACCAGTTGTACTTGCATGACAAGCCTGAGTTAATAAGCAGATATCAAACAAACAGTAGATGCTAGTTAGAATGGCAGGCATTTTTGATTAAAGTGCATTTGAAATGTAAAGGGATTGATTTAATTTAAACAAATTGGTTTTATCAGAGTAATAAAAGTCAAACCATAGAATCAGAACAGTACTAACCTGTTAAACCTGACAATTGTTCAGTTGCAATTTTCATAGCCTTATCTTGACCTGTTTACTGCAGCAATCAAATAGCCTATAACCGAAGGAGGACCATAATTTCTATTTTAAGGATTGGTTCTTGAGACCAGACCATGCAAAATAGTTGCACTTACACTCTGATCTAGGAATGACCAGATAAATTTTATGTTTTAATTTCTTTTTTGCATGCGTGAGTCAGGGTCAAGGAGACAAGACCTAATGGCTGAAATGCTACGGATGACAAGTGTCTCAAGCAGCTGACCAAAACTGCGATTTCCACCCCACCTCTCCTGACAGCTGTCTGTGGTCTGTGGTTTGGTGAGCACTGGCTGGAAAAGTAGGGAACTTCCTGTTGACTCTGGAAGCTCCAGTGGAATCATGTCAAAGGTCCTGTCAGTGCACTTGCATCAGCATTATGGATCCTCGGGCATTTTTGGCCACACTAGGTTTAAGTTTAGTTTTCCACAGTTCAGTGTGAACAGGAAGTTAGTGAGATTGTATTAAAACTAAAATTTCCCCATTGTCCTTGATTAAAGCTATTTTAATGTGATTAATAATTGGGCCTCAATTTAAGCAGCCAATGTATCCCCTCAGACTAGCAAGCATCATTATGTGCTTAAACTGTGGCCCAAAGACAGATTTAAGTTCCCAATGCAATGTTAAGTTCCAGTGGTGTGTATGTGACCAGTGCAACAAAGCACTGAGGACACATCGGCAGCATTAATAAAACAATGTGTAAAACTACTTTTTCAGCACATGCTTCTCCTGACTTTGCAATAGCCTTCTTGTTCACTCTGAGATCCTGCTCTGGCTCCCCATGATTTAATTGGTCAACCCTTTGGAAGAGACAAGATCAGAAATTGCTAGAAAAGCTCAGTAGGTTTGACAACACTGGTGGAGAGAAATCAGAGTTAACATTCCAGGTCAAGTGACCCTTCCTCAGAACCCTTTCTCTCCACAGATGCTGCCAGACCTGTTGAGATTTTCCAGCAATTTCTGTTGTTGTTTCTGAATTACAGTATCTGCAGTTGTTTCGGTTTACTTGAAAGAGACATTGGGTTTCCTGTCTCTTGCCCCAGTTGGCGAACCGGCTGTCATTGCTCATTCGGCAGCTAAAGTTCACCAGGTTCATTCAAGTGAGATGCAACAACAAAATGGAACACACCCCCACTTGATGTCACCAGATGGATGAAGTGAGGAATATCAGACAATAAATTCATTCTCATTGCTTTCTGGACTAGATATAAACTGAGGGTCCACATAGCTGGGGCAGTGGATGTCAATGAAAGAAATAATGGCAGACTGGAAAGTGGAGTTGAGGCCACAATCAGATTAGCATGAGCTTATCAAATGTCAGAATGGGCTTGAGGGGTTGCATGTCCCATCCTTGCTTCCAGTTCTTGTGCTCCTGTGATTTCTAGCTAAACATAGTCAATTGTCGATAGCACAGCAAGGTTCCACAAAAAGCAAATGAGATAGACAAACATTTAATCTGCACTGGTGATATTGGTTAAAGGATAAATATCGACTGGGATACTAAGAGAAATCTCTGCTTGTTTTCAAACAATATAATGCAACCTCTTACTTCCAGCTGCAGAGGCATTAGAAGTATCAAGTTAACACCTCACATGTGTCATACTCCTTCCTCTCTTTCAAACAACACACTGATCCCTGGCATTCTGACACAGAAATAAGAGCACTAACATCGAGTTAAGCTAACACCTGAAGCCATAAGGCATAGCCAAAGAAAAGCAAGGAATTTTTCTGATGTTTAACCCAAATTTCTACCTCAGCCAACACCAATAAATGAATTTGGCCATTTGTGCATTTGCTGCTAATGATGCAGTGCCGTATTTAAATGCCTTCTACAGTTTCCTACATGACAGTGATGGTGAAATTTCCAATGCAAACAATCAGATATAAAGCACATCTAGGATAGGACATTATCATGAGCTTTGAAGTCTGAACTCTGATATAAAATGGGGTCCATGAGATCAATATGACTTGTACCAGGACTGATTCAGGAATCTTCACTAATTGAATTCTTCTAGGCTTACTGTTCAGTTAGTGATGATGGGTACCGATCCAATCAGAAGACTGGCAGCTCTGAGCCCTTAGCAACCCCACCAAGAAAAGTGGGCACTATTGAGGCACACGCAGGATTGAGATGGTGCCACCATCGGAAAGTTGAAATTTAAATGTCACAAATATGGGCCAAGATCCTTGTTTATGATGCTCTCTTTGTACCATGGAGACTCCTCTCCAAATGGCTCCATGAAGCTGGTAATATCCACATTAATCAGGAGGTCACTGGCAGGTCAGGAATTCTCACTAAATGGGACTTTTTAAGGTTTAAGTGGGCTGTCCTTCCCCATTATGTGGGCAGCCGATCCACAGCCCTTACCATTTTTTGGAAACCACCCCAGTGGTGGGAATTCATTAGGAAGTCATTCCAACATCAGCTCACTGTTATCCCTGCCTTGCTGCCTTATCTGTCAGACCACCTCCTGGAGTGGGAAAATCCCATCGCCAGCGTGCTTATGTTTATTTCTCTGACAAGCTCACAGACTGACTCCAATTCCTACTTGTTCTCAAACCTCTCTGACTACCAAGTATTTTTGATTCAAAAGGGCACTATATCTCCTGATTGCCCAACTGTTACTGCATAATACTTGAAATGGATGAGGTGCTAAAACTCAGTATGATCAGTTATCTTGATGCATGAATCGAATAATTAATCACTCCAACTGAATTGTTTTAATTGAAGATATTACACACAGCTGAAACTAGAAATGGACACATTTTCTTCTCACTATCGTATTGGAGGGAATTTTAAACCCCAAGGTTGATGGTTGTTAAGAATGTTTAAAATCTCAAAATAGATTTTAATGCACCAACAACCCATCCACTTTGTTTTAATAGATTGAGGTTGAGCAATGACCCAGTTCTTTTAAGGTTGGTCATTGAGTAAAATATTTTAAGAACGGTGGGTTCCATTTTAATGGGATTTTTATTGTTGACATGTAATGTTAAAGGTCCTCTCCTGCAGACGATTCAGGTAATTCTTGAATGGCGTTGTCTGGAATACACACAGAAAAGCTTAGATTATGGCAGCTTTGCCAGATGCCAGCTGTCACTGTCAAGAAACATGGAGACTACTCCAACTTTGCACAGGGCTTTGTATGGAATTTGGATCCCCATGTTTTCCACGTGAAAGTGGTGACAGACTCCACAATAACACTCAAGGACCTTGATCATGATGTACCGTGTGAAGACTAAGGTCAGCTTTGTTGTAGCACAAGCAGGAGTCACCCAATGTCTGAATGTTGCACTTCAAGAGGTCATTAAGCACAGCTTGTTGCTGTGAAATCTCAAGTTCCTGAAGTTCCTGCCATTATGGCTGTGGTCACCAACACCAAGGCGCTAAATACTCAGATCAGTTTCTCCGCACTGACATATCATTGGTATGCCTAACACCATATCCCTGAATATCTACTTGGAAATCGATTGTGACAGGAGACTCACAACAAGACAGTGGAAACACTTCACACCATCCCCTCAAGAGATCAAATATTCCTGCCAAATCTTTGGAGGTCTTGGCTTTTGACTGAACAAATGGACGAGGCTCATTTAAAAGGGCAATCATGTCATCAGGAACCACAGAGATGCACAAACCTCGCAATAACTTCTCTACCCAATGTTGCAGTGTCAGCAGATTACACAATGCACTTACCTGGTCTGGCCTACATGTGACTCCAGGCCTACAGCAATGTGGTTGGCTCTTAACTGCACCATATTGATGAACTAAGATAGAGTGGAAGCAAGTCATCCTGAATCCCTGATGGAGTGCCTAAGAAAGAAGGAAAAGGATACTGTTGTTCAAAGCAATTAGTGTGTCACTGCAGTCTAGTATTCTGTGCTCCAAAGGGTTACTTTGATTATTTAGGTAGTGACTTTGTCAACTATGGACAAGCTGCTATTTTTCAAGACGAGAGCACCATGTTCCCATGATTGCCACTGTACTGATTTTCTTGCTGTTGCCTGTCAGCCCTGCCAGTGCAGATCCTACATTTTATACCAAATGTTACAGACCAAAGCCGAGGTCTACAGTTGCCTGAGGTGATTTTGGAAGATCATTTGCAATCTCGCCGAGTGAAAAGGAATAGCTTTTCCCCAACCATTCTGAAACCACTGAGGTAATACTGCATAGCAGCATTAGAGCTGGCAAAGACATCGATAAGACATCACTAAGGGAATATGTAAGTGTGAATCATTGACTTTTGTATCAATGTAGAATACTTCCTTGGACAAAGCTGACATGGATGGTTTGTATTATGCTACTGGCTTTTAATGCAAGTTTGTGACCAAAAGGATGCTGAGGTGGCTTAATAACAGAGGAATGATCAGGTATTGATCTTTAAAGTGGAAATCTTGAGCTATTTTCATGGAAACTTGAGTTGAATGAAACATTCATGGAAAGTACAGTTGAAAATTGGACAGACAGATGGTGTCATCCTTTCCTCTTCTTCCTGAGATTTTTGCTGAATCGTTGGTGGCAAGAGCTATGTTATCATGAAGACAAGACTGTGGAGGATGTAACAGACCATCACAAACCTGGGCACCACATCCCTGAGTATGCCATGTTCCTCCATGACAATTTATTTGCATCACAAGTACTTCAGTGCTCAAATTGGGGAGTGATGGTCTAGTGGTATTATCACTGGAATGTTAATTCAGAGACCTGGATAACATTCTGGAGACCCGGGTTCAAATCCCGCCACGGCAGATGGTGGAATTTGAATTCAATAAGTATCTGGAATTAAGAATCTAATGATGACCGTGAATCCATTGTCAATTGTCAGAAAAACCCATCTGGTTCACTACTGTCCTTCAGGGAAGAAAATCTGCCACCTTCACCTGGTCTGGCCTCCATGTGACTCCAGGCCTACAGCAATGTGGTTGGGTCTTAACTGCCCTCTGGGCAATTAGGGATGGGCAATAAAAGCTGCCTAACCAGTGATGCCCTCATCCCATAAATGAATAAAGGAAAAAAAAAATTAACTGCTCAATGATCCTTCACAGAGCATCATGGCTCTCCTTGTATGAATGTTGGCCATGGATGGTTGGATTGTGGGGAGGAGTCATTACCTGGACATAGAGCTGATAGACCTTGTAACTCAGGAGTCATCCTCAGATTTGAATGGCAAACTGATGGAACTTTGCACTAATGAACAATGACAACTATCAGGATCATGGTTATTAGTTGGCTTTATCCAATGGATATAGTGGCACAGCAGCTTCAGTGAATGGTGACCTTTGTGGTCAACGTACATCATTACAATGAGATGTGATGTTTGTTGTGTTGTGTCTTACAGTCAGTATGTTGGTACAACTTAAACTGACATTCCCATGACATCATAACTGCATTATAGCAAATGATCTGATGTTATAAAGGTGGCATACTCGATCTGAACTCAGATTACTTGAAACATGACAAGCTACTTGAAGCATATTGCTGTTGTAGCAAACTGCTTAATTTGAGCCCAGACACTGATGTGCCTGTTAATGTAATACTTGTATTTCTTAGTGACCTTTAATTAAAGTGTTGTTGGATTCCTCATATGGCATTATCCACACCCAGTTTCTGATGTTAAAAGGGATATCATAAATACTACTGAATCATGTAAAAGTATTTTGCTGGAGATTGAAACAACATTAGCGTTAAAAAATCCAAGACAGAAAATGCTGGAGAAACTCAGCAAGTCTGGCAGCATATGTGGAGAGGAAGCAGAGTTGCTGTTAAGAAGAAGTATCACTGGTCTCGAAATGTTAACTCTGTTTTGTCTCCACAGATGCTGCCAGACCCAACAATTCCTGTTTGTGTTTCAGATTTCTAGCATCTGCAGTTCTTTGTTTTATTCAAACAGAAATTAAGACTCTGCTGTCAGTAGCTCGCCCTCAAATGTGAACCTAGTAGAGACATATGTGTACTCCATCGACTTCTGTCTGTTCAGCGAGAAAACAATGAAGTCTCCTCTCCTGGCACAAAGAGCTTTTGTCCAGTCTCTGATCCAGCAATGAGCATAAACTGGGAAATCTTAGATATGTCACCAGTTCTGGTCTGGGAGATTCACTTCAAAACTCAGGGCTATGGTCAGCTTCCTATCTTCTCCTCGCTCCAAGGCTGAAAATTGGGTTCCCAAGTGGTGACAGAATTCTGTGGGCACTTCCTCAGGAAGTCAGTCGGTGTTAACACTGCTGCTGTCTTAGGTGGAGGGAAGAGATGCGATCCAAGTGTGGAATGGAGAGAATTATATTTTACTCTAAAGAGCCATGTCATAATGACCACAGATCACATGCAACCGGAATCTAGATCTGTAAGGTTCAGGTATGATGTCTTGTCTCACCATCCTCTGTTTATAGTAATGCTCAATAAAACTTGTTGCTGTTTGTGGGCCTCACATGATTTCACCCAGAATAAGACCCTAAATTGTTAAAGCTCCCTGTCTGAACGCTTTTTCTTTCTGTTTGTCCACCATCCTCTGTTAGCTGAATTCTCCACTATCAACACTCTGGGTGTTACAATTGACCAGATATTTAAGCCCTGTGGCTACAAATTTTGTGGGATAAACTCATGTACAGACTACCGACAGCCTGTCTGCAATCTAGAAAGCACAGTCAGAGCTTTGATGGATTATTCTTCCCTTGTCTGGACAAGTGCAGATCTGATAATGAAGAAAATTGACACCATCGAGGACAATCCACCAAATTATACCATCTCTCACTTCACCACTAACTCTACCTCTAGTATGCACAATCTGCAGGATGCATTTTCTGCACAGCTCTGTGGGTAGACCTACACCACATGCTGCAGTGGTTCAAGGAGGTAACTCATTACCACTTTCCCAAGGTCAATTAGGGATGGGCAATTAATGTATGCCAAGAAAGCAGTACACACATTCCATGAAAGAATGAAAAAAAGTAGATGGCCATATTTGCTACCACTGCCCCTTTCATTGTTGTGGTTTGAGAAGGATGACTACAATATCACTTAGGGCCAGGAATAACTGGTGTGTGCAGAGCCCTTGCAGGCATATTCTAGGCCTTTCTTACATGCAGACTTCACTAACTGGAAATAACTCCTCAATCTACCCAGTACTTTGGCAAACTCAAATGGCGCCAGTAAAAGATAAGAATGACAATTAGCCTGCAAGATGATGGTGTTCCTTCTAAGTAGTGCTGATTCTTTTTACTGCTGATCACATGTTCAGCTGTCAATATTTAAGAATGGGAGTTGGATAGAATGACAAGGTTGAAAAAGGCAACCCTAGTGCCAAATGCTAATCAATATCACAATCTGCCTACTCTGCATGCAGCTGCTGTATGTTTCCAAGATGCTGTTCAATATGGACTGCGCCAAAGTTACCAAAAGTTGTTCAGATGCCATTTTGGTACCACAAAGACTAATGCTATGGAAGCAAATGCTATGGTGAGCCCAAAATATTCAAAAATATTTTATTTGGTTTCATTATCCTAATTCAAATGATTCTGTATTGTGAAATAATGAGTTAATTTAAATAAAAACAGAGAAGAAAAGATTCTGGCTCAGTAGATCAGTTAGTTTTGAAGGCAGGGTCAATAGATTAAGCACTATTTCTGGCAATCCTGTTTATTTCCTAACAGAGGTCTAATAAGAACTAATGCAATCAGACACAAAGACGCAGTAAGTCTCTTGTGAGTGAAACTGAAGCTGAAAAATGTTTTCCTTGTGTTTCTTTCCAGCTGGAGATGCATATTTTATGTTTCTGGAGGGTTATTTTAGAAGATAATTTTTGTTATCTCGATGCATAAAAATTGATCATCATTGACAAGACTGTCATTTACTATCAGTCCCTAGTTGTCCATTGAAAGATGGCAATTGGTCTTCTTGACCCACTGTAATCTTTGTGGTGATTGTGCATCAAAAGTGCTGTTAAGTAGGAGTTCAATAATTTTTTACTAGCAGCAAAGAAGGAAGATTGATATTTGATCAAGTTCTGAAGGTATGTCTTGGAGTGGAATTTGAACTTGATGGTGTATCCATGAATCTATTGTCTTTGGCCCTCTGAGTGGTAGAGATCGCAATTTGGGATGTTTTGTAATTTTGGAGCTAATATTTTCAATCTCATCGAAAAGTAAAATTGTATATTTTTCTATTTATGTTTACTTTGATTATATTTCAACTTCAACTATATCTCTCAAAAAGCCTCTGTTAGGAATGAATCTTTCTAAAAATAAATGTTATTGTGCATATATGTAAACATTGTAGAATGCAAAGCACGAAAAATATGTTGACTGTCAACATTGCCATTTTGTTCAGGGCCATATAGGTTTTTACTCTACTCTGGAACAATACTTCTCAATGTTCCAGAAAGCTTGAATGTAAAAAGTGACTTGCCTGCCATCTTATTATCTAAGAAATCACTTTGAAGTGGTATCACAGTTGTTATGTGCCCAAACATAGAAGTTGCTTTCCACAGAGCAAACTTCCACAATCTTTCAGACAGCAACAAGATGACAGAATAGTTAATTTTTTTTTGATGGTGATGAACGAAGGATGAATGTTGGCCAGGATGCTAACAAACTGACTATTCCTCTTTAGAAATGTCATGGGTTCTTATACATCTTCTGAGAAACAAATCAGTCATTCTCATCAACACCATCAACACTAGAGTTCAGTTCTGAGGGAGGGTCACCGGACCCGAAATGTTAACTCTGATTTTTTCTTCACAGATGCTGCCAGACCTGCTGAACTTTTCCAGCAACTTCTGTTTTTGTTCCTGATTTACAGCGTCCAGAGTTCTTTCGGTTTTTATTTCCTTCCTCATCACAGCACAAAACAATTATCTCTTCTCAGCGCATCCTGGCACCCACAAGAACACATACACCACAAGTCCATAAGACATAGGAACAGAATTAGGCCATTGAGTGTGCCCCATGATTGAATCATGGCTGATAGGTTTTTCAACCCCATTCTCCTGCCTTCTCCCTGTAACCTTTGATTTCCTTTCATAATCAAAAACCAAACTATCACTGTCTTAAATACACTGCAGAAATTGGCCTCCACAGCAAAGAATTCCACAGATTCACCACTTTGTGGCTGAAAAAAGTTGTCTTCATCTCAGTTCTAAAGGGTTGTCCTGTCACTCTGAGGCTGTGCCTTCAGGTCATAATCTCTCCAATTAGTGGAAACATCCTCCTCACATCCACTCTATCCAGGTTGTTCAGTATTCTGTAAATTTCAAATAGACCGCACCCCCCACCGCATCGTCCTAAACTCAATCAAGTACAGACCCAGAGTCTTCAACCGCTTTTCATATGACATGCCCTTCATTCCCAGGACCATTCTTGTAAACCACATCTGGACCCCCTTCAAAGCCAGCACATCCTTCCTTAGACATGGGGCCCAAAACTGCTCACAATATTACAAATGAGGTCTGATTCGACCCTTATGTTGGCTCAGCAGTACATCTCTGTTCATGTTTACCAGCCCTCTGGAGATGAATGCTAGCATTGCATTTGTTTTCCTAACTTAACCAGGATGTTAATCTTAAGGGAATCCTGAACTAGGACTCCTAAGTCCCTTCGTGTTTCAGATTTCTAAATCTTTTCCCATTTAGAAAAATTTTCTATGCCTCTATTCTTCCCACCAAAGTGCATAACATCACACTTTCCCATCTGCCACTTCTTTGCCCACTCTCCTAAGCCTGTCCAAGTCTTTCTGCATCCTCTCTACCTCTTTAACACTATCTATCCCACCAATTATCTTTCTATCATTTGCAAACTTAGCAACAATGCCTTTTGTTCCTGCGTCCATATTATTATTGTATAACATGAATTCTTGTGGTCCCATACTGATGCCTGTAGAACTTCACTAGTCACTGGCCTCCATCCTGAAAAAAAAATCCTTTATTCCCAATCTCTACCTTCTGCCAGTCAGCTAATCCTCTGTTTATGCCAATGTCAATACCTCATTCCTAACACCATGGGCTCTTATTTAGCAGCCTCCTGTGTGGCACCTTATGAAAGGCCTTCCTGAAATCCAAATAGATCACATCCACTGGCAATCCCTTGTCTGACTTGTTCATTACCTCATCAAAGAATTCTAACAGATTTATCAGGCATAACCGCCCCTTGACGAAATCATGCTCGCTCAGCCTTATTTTACCATGTGCTTCCAAAACCTTCATAATCACTTCCTTGATAATGAATTCTAAAATCTTCCCAGCAAAAGAGATCAGGTTAACTGGCCTATAATTTCCCATCTCCTGCATCCCTCTCTTCTTAAACAGGGAGGTTCCATTAATCATCTTCCAGTCCTATAGGACCTTCCCTAACTCCAGTGATTCCTATAAGATCACGGCCAATGCCTTTACAATCTCCTCAGCAATCCCTTTCAGAGCACTGGGATGTAGTCCATTTGGTCCAGGATATTTATCCACCTTCACATCTTTCAGCTTTCCCAGCACCTTCTCCTTAGTGATGGCCACCAAACTCTGAATAATCTTGAAACAATCGTAAAAACAATCTTAATTTTAAACCAAACAAAAGGCTGGAAAACCATGTTCACACGGAGGGTTTTGAGAATGTGTATTGCTTAGAAAAGATGCAGAATCATTGAAGTTGTTAAAGAGATTAATTAATTGGTATTTGACAATCCTAAGGGGTATGAAGAGTGGCATTGAGATAAATGAAAATATATAGCTGACAGGAAAAACAGAAAGGGGCACTAGACCTGATCATCTAGATGGCTGATATTTATCTCTGAATAGTTGAGAAAAATCCCGGAGGCATGCCATCTAACAACGTTGGAGAGGCCTTTCAGCATGTTACCTTCATGTGCTCTGGAGTCCATGACAAAGAAGCCAAAAGCAGAAAGAGAGGAATGAATAAGAATGAAGGCTGAAAGAAAGATGCTCAAAGTATTAAATATGACATTTTCTATCATTAAATTTGATATCAATTTTATTTTCAAAGCAGCAGATCATCACATATCCCTTGTAATCCATCATGTATCTGGATTCCTGGCTCAAAATCCTGGAATTCCCTCCCTAACAGTACTGTGGATGTGCCTACATCACAAGGACTGCAGCAATTCAAGAAGACAGCTCACTAAGACCTAATTAGGGATGAAAAGGAAAAGTTGGCCTTGCTAGCAATACCCAAACCTCATGAAGAGATAAAAAATCATATCCATTTAATAAATAGAATATTTCAAAATTCATACTGCATTACTGAAGCACTTACCTTTGAATGAAAGACTGTTTAGACACAATGCTGATATTCGTGACCGGTAGATTGTTCACAGTTGTGACACATATATAATGCAGATATTCATATATAATTCTTACCTGCATGTAAAGATTATATTCATGTAGTTTATTTTAAAAATGCACTAAGCAGCTGGCCTCGTGATTGACCCGAATATATTGAAGTGAACGTTGTAATGTCATCGGGGACTTTACTAAGTATATAACACTTCCTAATAAATTCTATCAGATTCCAGTAGTATCCTGCAAGTGACATGGAACTTAGAAATCAACAAACGTTGCCCAGGTCCTCAGTGTCACCACTTCTCGTCTTTTGAGAGAAGGTAAGTGTTTCAATACATTTACATTTTGTTGAATAGATATGATTTGATGGGTACTAAAATAATTATATGGAAATTTAAATGTGTTTCTTTATAAGGATTAAAATATTATTTAAATACTCTACAGAATTAATTCAAAACCACAGGCATTTGAATGCGTACTTTTTTCTATCCCACATATTAGAAAGACTTGTCAAATTATGTATGTGTTTATTAATCAGCAGTTGAGTCTTATATTCAACAACTCAAAATGTCTTTGATTGATATGAAAGTTTTATATTTGACATGTAAATTATAATTTTTTTGATAACAATGTTTTTACTTTTCAGATCTAATTATTTAACAGATTTGCAAGATTTCCTAATTATTAACACAGATTTATGCAACTTTCAGTTTTAAAATTAATATTGCTCAAAAGAGCTGTGAGGTTAACACATTTATGTTTATCACCAATTTCATTTCACAATATTTACCAAAAAGATTAGGTGTGATCATAAATTAACTTCTTTCGACTATTTAGGCGAACATTATTCATAAGCTGAAAATCCTAATGATGCAGCATGTTCATTAATTTCAGCTCCTTGCATTGAATTGAAAGAAGGGTTTTGGTCAGATTTAGTAATATATTAGTTTTGATTGCATTATTTTTGTTGTGTCTAGTTTTTGTGAAATGATTGTGTTAAAAGTATTAGGATTCACCAAACACAGTTAATAAATATACATCAAAGTTTAAAATAGGAAGTTCTTTCCCTCAGATTCTTCCTGAGGATAATGTTCACCCAAAGGGTTGTGAATGTATAGAATTCTTTACAACTGTGACATGTTAATGCTGGATCATTAAGTATATTCAAGGCTGAGATAGACCGGTTTTTAATCAGAAAGTGAATCAAGGGCTATGGGGAAAAGGCAGGAAAGTGGAGTTGAGAGTTATCAGATCAGCTGTGATCTTGTGCAGCAGATTCGACAGGCTGAGTAGCCTACTTCTGCTCCAAGTTTTATGGCCTTAGGACTAGAATAAAATGGAGTATAAGATGCAATGGGGCCCATGTTATGCTTCTTAGCACGAGACCTTCAGTGCTCACTTTGGTTTTTTTGTCAGGTCGAAAACACTCAACACTTAGAATAGTAGTTTACCAATGCACATTTGCTTTGTAAATGATAGCAAAAGGTACACAAGTTTCACTGTGGCCCCAAATGTCCTGTCATGATAACATAGTTGAAATGTGTGAGATGCACCCAAGTTGCAGAGTGCCTATTTCCAATGGACACACAAGCAGAAATTTGTTTAAAAACTTGCAAGCATCAGACATAGTTGATACTCTCCTTACTACTTTTACCCAGCTGCCCCCTTTTTTGAGGCCTCCAACAGGCAATTCTTCAACGAGAGCTTTGTACCTCACAACTGAATAAAGGGCACATGCCTCTCCCAGCTAGTTATTTATTATGTACTGAAGAAATATTTAAAGACACTAACCTTACAATATCATATTACTGTTGTTGGACTAAATGCCCAAAATATAGTCCTGGATGTGTTACAATATTTCCAGTTAAATATTGAGAAGCATAAATTCATCGTCTTCAGTTTCCACCACAAACTCCACATACTTTCAATCATTTCCACCTACCATCTCTGCCACTGTCTCAAGTTGAACTGTTTGCAACCTCATAAAATAAGCGAAGATCTGCGGAATTTGGAAATATGAAACAAAAACAGAAAATAACTGAAGAAACCCAGCAGGTCTGGCAGCATTTGTAGAGAGAGAATTAGAGTTAACATTTTGAGTCCAGTGACGCTCTGTCAGGCCATCTTGAAGAGTCACTGGATTCAAAACATTAATTCTGCTTCTGTCTCTACAAATGCTGAGTTTCGCCAGCACTTTCTGATTTTGTTTGCAACCTCAATATGTTATCCAACATCCATCCAAGTTTCCAAACATATACTGTTTCCAGCAGACCTGCAATGCCTCTACCATGAGATTATCCTATCTTTGGCACTAACTTCCTCTATGTCTTTATCATCTCCAGACTTGACTGTTTCAATGCCCCCAGTGTGGATGATCTCCCATCCTCTCCCATCTCTAAAGTGCAATTTATCCAAAATTCCTGCCAACCCCTATTTTGTCCTACATCAGATCACATTCAGCTATCACCACTTTGTTTGCTGACCTACACTGGATTCCCAGAAATATATCATCTCATTTAACGAGAGTATTTTTGCATTCAAACCTCTTCATGAACTCATCCTTCTCTATCTCTGGGGTGACTCTAGGCCTGTAACTCAGCATTCTGCCCATCTGGCTTCATTTTTTTATTCATTTAAGGGATGAGGGTGTTTCTGGGTGGGACACTGGGCCAGCATTTATTGCCCATTCCTAATTGCCCAGAGGGCAGTTAAGAGTCAACCACATTGCTGTGGGTCTGGAGTCACATGTAGGCCAGTCCAGGGGAGGATGGCAGTTTCCCTCCCTCAAGGACATTAGTGAACCAGATGGGTTTTTCCTGACAATTGACAATGGATTCACAGTCATTATTAGACTCTAAATTCCAGATATTCATTGAATTCAAATTCTACCATCTGCCATGACAAGATTTGGACACCATTCCCCAGAACATTACCTGAGTCTTTGAATTAATAATCTAGCGATAATATAATTTCTTGTTGGCCATGAAATCCATTTGCTTGACCTTTGCCAGCTGTGCCTTCAACTGTTTAGGTCACAGCTCTGGAATGCCTACCCTAAACATTCTAACTTCTTAAACAACCTCTCCTCCTTTTGGACCTTCCTTAAGAGTCACCTCTTTGACTTAGTTTTTAGTCAGGTAATCTAACATCAATTATTTGGGCCCAGTATTGATTTTCTTTTTTGTCAGACTACAATCTTGTCAAATATTTTGGACCATTTTTTCTAAATGAAAAGTGCAACTTGTGCTTCTTGAGGTCAGTTCATTTTGATGCAGAAGTTCGCAGTGTTCAAAGAAGTGATAGAATTGCTACGCCCTAATGATCAAGATCCTCGTGAGTTACTAAGACTGCAGTTATACATTAATAAACTGGCAAGAAAGCAAATGCAAGGTGAGAATATACATTTCTCACAGCCTATGGTATGATTTTGCAATGTACATGTGGGTGGACTGGCCACACAGTTTAACTCCAGACAAAAGTCATGTTTTTTGCATTGCTATTGATATGTTGCATAACTCTGAAGTCAGGTTCCTGCAAAACACACATCGTTCAGGTTTGTCACAGTGTGATTTATAACTTCAGTTAGGTTTGAATCTGGTTTCAAAAGTACCCAGATCCACTTCATAATAAAATGGATGCTGTGCATTACTCTCTATAAATATTTTTTAAAAATTGCCAGAACAGAGATTTGCACGTCCAAGGATCCAAGAACACAGCTCAATTTAATCTATTTGCAGATTACAATCTGGACCCAAGAGTAATTTGTGCCTCTCCAGTGGCAATATGCATTCTACAGGAACCAATCTCAGGCTGGTTGTGATGCCTATAATGCACCTGCAAATTGTTTATATGCAAGTGCTTATTTCATTATGCAATACCATTCAACATAGTTACTCTCAGAGATGCAGCAGACTCAGAGTAGGACGTTCAGCCCAATGTATCTTTACTGACCATCTGATCATTTTAACTTAGTACCAATCACCTGCCTTCCCTACCATCCTATACATTGTCTGTATTTAAATAATCATCCAATGCCCTCTTGAAATCCTCAGTTAAACCTGAATCCATTATACTTCCAGTGCCAAATATTTGGTGTGTGAAAATGTTTAAAGTTTGCGTTTGATTTTTTAAGTTTGATTTATTGTTGCCACATGTACCAAGATATAGTGAAAAGTGTTGTTTTGCATGTGATACAAGCAGATCGTACCATACAAATTGCATCAGAGTAGCAGAACAGATTGCAGAATACAGTGCTACCACAGCAGAGAAGGTGCAGATAGAGAGGTTAGAATTAGCATTTGAGCAGTCTGTTCAAAAGTCTGATAACAGCGGCCAATAAGCTGTTCTTGTATTAGTTCATACATGTATTCAAACTTTATATTTTCTGCCTGATGGAAGAGGGTGGAAGACAGTATAACCAGGGTTGGAGGAGTCTTTGATTATGTTGGTTGCTTTCCTAAGGCAGCAAGAAGTATAGTTGGAGTCAATGGATGGAAGGCTGGTTTACTGATGGACGAGGTTGTGTTCATGACTCTCTGTAGTTTCTTGCAGTCTTTGACAGAACAGTTGCCATATCAAGCTGCAATGTATCCAGATAGAATGCTTTTTATGGTGCATCTATAAAATTTAGTAAGAGTCCTTATGGACATGCCACATTTCCTTAGCCTCCTGAGGAAATAGAGACATTGCTGTGCTTTCTTGTCCATAGTGTCAATGTGGGTGGATTAGGACAGATTTTTGATGATCATTACTCCCAGGAATCTGATGCTCTTGACCAGCTCCACCTCAGAATACAGGGATGTGACCTCCATTCCACTTTCTGAAGTCAACGACCATCTCCTATGTTTTGCTGATGTTGATGGAGAGATTATTATCTTTACAACATGCCACTTTACACTCAATCTCTTTACTATATTCTATCTCATCATTGCTTGAGATCTGACCTTAATGGTGGTATCATCAGCAAACTTGTAAATGGAGTTGGTGCAGAATGTGGCTACACAGTCGTGTATGTATAAGGAGTATAGTAAGGGGTTGAGTATGCAGCCTTGTGGGGAACTGGTTTTGAGGATTAAGGTGGATGAGTTGTTGTTTCCTATCCCCACTGTCTGCACTCTATGGATCAGGAAGTCGAGGATCCAGTTACCGAGGTGGGGAGCCGAGACTTAGGTTTCACAGTTTAGACATGAGTTTGTTTGGAATTATGGTGTTGAAGGTGGAACTGTAGTCAATAGGTAGGAACCTGAGTTAGGTGTACATGTTATCCAGATGTTCCAGGGATGAGTGTCGGGGCAGGGAGGTGGCATCTGCTGTGACCTGTAGCACTGGTAGGTGAATTGTAAAAGATCAAGGCTATGTGGTAGGCTTGATATGAGCCATGACTAACATCTCAAAGCACTTCATTGTTACAGAGGTCAGAACCACGAGGCGGTAGTGATTGAGGCATGGTGCATGATGTTTCTTTGGCACCGGGATGATGTGGTCTTCTTGAAGCAGGTGGGGACTTCAGATCACAGTAAGGAGAGTTTAAAGATGTCTGAGAATACTCCCACAAGCCAGTCCACATGGGATCTAAGTGCACAGCCGGAGACTTTTTTTGGGCCAGTTGCTTTCCGTGGGTTCACCCTGAAGAAGGCCGATCTAACGTCAGCAACCGAGGGTACAGGTACATCCAAGGCTGTTGGGATAGGTGGCATTGATTCACTGACCTTCCTTTCATAGTGAGTATAGAATGCATTGAGCTCATTGGGGAGAGAAAAGCTGTTGCCAGCAAATCTGTTCGCTTTGTAGCCCATTACATTGTGTAAGCCTTGCCACAAATGACAGGTGTTCTTGTGGTTGGTCTGGATCTCCAGCTTAGTTTGGTAGTACCTCTTGGCATTTCTGATGTCCATGCAAAGGTCGTACCTGAATTTCCTGACTTGTCCGCCTAGACTTCAGCAGGGAGTATATCTCCCTGTTCATCCATGGTTTCCGGTGGGGAACATTCGGATTAATGTCCTTGGTCCACAGTCTTCTACACACTTACTAATGAAATCTGCAACAGTAGTAGTATACCCATTTAGGTTGGCCAATAAGTTCTTGTATATGGATCAGTCCACCTCCTCTAAGTAGTTTTATAGAATCCCTTCCATTGTCTCAGACCGACACTACACTACTTTCTGTACTGGATCCTCACGTTTCAATTTCTGCTTGTAAGCTGGGAGGAGGAGCACAATGTTGTGATCTGATTTTCCAAAATGCGGACTGGAGGTGGAGCATTAGGCAACTTTGATGGTTGTGTAGCAATGGTTAAGGATGTCCCTGGTGGGACAGGAGATGTGTTAGTGGTATTTTGGTAACACGTTCTTGATGTTAGCCTGGCTGAAGTCACCAGTTGTGATAAACAAGACCTCAGGATATTCTATCTCAAGACTGTTTGTAGTGTTTTGAACTTCATTGAGTGCACTCTTCACTTCCACATGGTCTGGGATGTAAACTGCTGTCAGGATAGTGGAGGTGAACTCACGCGGCAGGTAGTAGGGACAGCACTTCACTGTATGATATTCTAGGTCCAGGGAGCAATAACATGCCAGTGTCGCCAAATCTGAGCACCAGGAGGTGTTGATTAGGAGGCAGACCCCACTGCCCCTTGCCTTGCCTGAGGATGTTGAGTGGTCCATTTAGTGAACTGAGAAACCCCCAGGTTGTAAGGCACAAACAGGTATAGCAGGAGTGAGCCATGTCTCTGTAAAACAGAGCACACAGCTGTCTCTCATTTTCCTTTGGCAGGTGAGCCTTGCATTAAGTTCATCGATTTTGTTCTCAATGGCTCGGACGTTCGCCAGGAGTAAGGTGGGGAGGGGGATCTTGAAACCCTGATGTTTCAGTCTCATCTGAAGTCTAGCGTGTCCTCCATGTTTCCGGGATAGGTGGCTGCTCCTGGTTGATCCCGGACATCGGTGAGGGAAATCTGCTGTTCCTAGATGGGGTCCTGGGCACCAGTTGTGGCCTTGAACACTCTAGGGAGGGAGGGTCATGTGGCCAGTTTGGTCAAGCTTCCTTGATATTGGATCACCGTGGGGTCAGGTCTTGTTCCCGCCCTGGTCAGGCCTCGCTTCCAGTTTTTCACGAGGTCGGAGGGGTTGGGCCTGTGAGAGGCCAGAAGGTCCCTGATTCCTCTGGGCTTACATTTCCAAATTCGGCAAGGTATGTGGGCACTAGTCTTGCTCACAATCACTCTAGGGAGTCTGGCAGTGGGTCTGGTCGGGCCTCTTGGATGTCCAGTCACCATGGGGTCAGGTTTTGCTCCTGCGCTAGCCGGGCCACAGTTCCAGGCTTCCACAAGGAGGTCAGGTTTGCGGGCAGCCATTAGGCCCTTTATTCCCATGGGCTTGCGGTTCCAGCATCGGTACTCATGCCTCCTTAGTCAGAAAATCTTTAAACCTGAAGTAGATTTAAGAGAATATAGTTAGTAATTCTGATAGACTTAGAATCAAGGTTCAGAGGAGCAGAATGATTATAATAATTGTTAGAATAAGATCTGCTGTGGACAGCTCACAAAATGGTTTATTCTCAGCTCGCGTTTGCTTTTTTTGCAAACTATGCCCTTTGTTCGCTATCAGTATCTGACTGTGAACAGTTTCTCCCCGTGCACTCTGCCCAGATCTTGAGGTAAGGAGAGCAGCCTCTAGAGTGCAGTACAGATACCCAAAACTAAGGTGCCATACTGGATGTAATATTCAATATACGTATTTTATTCATTGTATACATATGTATGTATCCATAGAATACAGGAGCAAAAGTAGATCATTTGGCTCTTTAAGCCTGCCTGATCAATATGATCATGAGTGATCATTCACACTGTTTCCGTTTTCTCCCATACCCTTTGATCTCTTTAGACCTAAGAACTATATTTACATCTTTCTTGAAAGTATTCAATATTTGGGCCTCAACAGTTTTTTGTGGCAGATAATTCTACAGGCTTATTACTCCTCCTCTTCACAGCCCTAAAAGGCTTACTCCTTATCTATAGACAGCGACTCCTGGTTCTGGGCTCTTTGGTCATCGAAAACATCCCTTCCTGCATCTACCCTGTCTAACCCTGTTAGAATTTTAAAATTTTCTATGAGCTTCACCATTACCTCCCCCCGCAATTCTTCTAAACTCTAGTGAATATAGTCCTCCACTATCCAATTTCTCCCAGTTTGTCAGTCCTGGCATCCCAGGAATTAGTCTGGTAATTGTCTTTGCACTCCCTTGATAAGCAGAAAATCTTTCCTAAGATAACAAAACCAAAATTGCATACAATGCTCCAGATGTGGTCTTGCCAAAGCCCTGTGCAGTTACAGCAAGGCATCCCTGCTCTTGTACTCAATTTCTCTCGCTATGAACGTCAACATACCATCATGGTGACTTCTTCACCACCTGCTGAACTTACACACCTATTTACAACAATTGGCATACAAGGACACTCAGTTCTTGTTGCACCTCCCTTTACCTCACCTATCGCCATTCACATAATAATCTGCCTTTTGGGTTTTGCTACTAGAGTGGATAATCTCACATTTATTCACATTATACTGCATCTGCCATGTATTTGTCCACTTACTTAACTTGTCCAAATAACACTGAACCCTCTGCATCCTGCCACACAGATTTGTGTCTTCTGCAAAATTGGAGATATTAGATGTAGTTTCCACATCTAAGTCTAGCTGGGACCCCAGCACTGATTCCCGGTACCCCAATAGTCACTGCCTGCCATTTAGAAAATAACCCATTTATTCGCATTCTTTGCTTCCTGTCTGCTAGCCAGTTCTCAATCCTTTTCAGTACATGACCATGCATTTTAATTCTGCATACTAATCTCTTATGTAAATACTTATCAAAAGCCTTCTGAATTTCCAAGTAAACCACATCCCCTGGCTCCCGCTTATTCATTCCAGTAATTACATCCTCAAAAGTTCCAGTAGATTTGTAAAGCATGACATTTTCTCCACTTTAACCGTCCAATCTTATCACCATCTTCCAAGTACTCTGCTATTACATCTTTTATAATGGACTCTGTATTTTTTCCACTACCAATGTGAGCCAGTCTATAATTCATTCTTTTCTCTCTGCTTCCATTCTTAAATTGTAGGATTACATTAGCTACCCTCCAATCTATTGGAAGTGTTCCAGAGTCTATAGACTTTTGGAAGATGAACACTCGTGCATCTGATATTTCTCGGGCTAATTCCTTAAACATTCTGCGGTGAAGTTTATCAGACCTTGAGGACATATCTGCCTGTAATCCTGCTAGTTTCCCCAGTATCTTTATTGATATTAATATTAATTTAATGCTAATACTAATTTCTTTCCATTCTTCTTTCCCTTTAGCTCTGTGCTCTCCCATATTCCTGGGATGTTACTTGTGTCTTCTTTTGTGAAACCAGAACTAAAGTATGTCTTTAATTGGTGTGCCATCTCTTTGCTCTCCATGGCTGGCAGACAGGAAACAAAGGGTAGGAATAAATGATGAAGGGTCTAGGCCCGAAACGTCAGCGTTTCTGCTCCTATGATGCTGCTTGGCCTGCTGTGTTCATCCAGCTCTGCACCTTGTTGTCTCGGATTCTCCAGCATCTGCAGTTGCTGCTATCTCTGTAGGAATAAATGTGACTTTTTCTGAGGTGGAGGCAGTAATTAGGGATGTAATGCAGGGATCAATGCTTGGACTCAGCTATTCACAATGTATGTTAATGATTTAGATGATGAAACTATGTGTCACTCTCCATTCAATCTGAGGTACTAGGCAATTTACCAGTACTTTGTTTAGAAATGTTGGATTTTAATCTTGCAATTCTACCTCTGTCTGAATCTGTGTGAGATGGATCTACATTCCCAAGAATATAGTATTTTCCGGGCAGTGCAGCAAGCATTTCAATTGTATCAAAAGCTGCTCGATTGCATTGGCTGAACCAGACTGGTGAATTGATAATTATTACTGTTACAGTTTAATACATGTCCTGATGATAATTTGGAATGTTAAATTTTGTGTGATATATCCCATTGATGGAAGTTGTTTCTTTGTGATTCAGAACAAAGTAATGTAACTAAAAGAGAATGTGAACACTAGAAACAGCAAATAGTTAACGTATAAATTTCTACTGAACTCTGAAAATATATTTGGTGTATCATTCCACTGTAACAGCATGAGTCTGTCAACTATTAATATTTTCACTTACTGGGGAAACACCATCACTCATCACTAGAATCTTAGGTCTGTGGGTCTCTGCCAATATCATGACATTAGGTTGCCAATTGGTATAAGTGTGAACTGCAGTGGGTATATAAAATATCAGCTTTGGACGATTAAAGTAATGTGAACATTTTCAAACAAATCCATTTCTTGGCTGTTCTGAAACACTGACTTTAATTCTGAGGCTGCCCAGTTCCTTTGCGATTACTTGTTGCTTGCAAATGGTACATGGTGGATGAAATATGTTTGTCAACCTGTGGTCCTTTGGTCTGTTATTTGTTGCCTGTAGTTGCATGATCAAGTAATTTCATAACAACCTGCAGTCTGTGTATTTTCTAAGATACAATTGAGCTAGAGTGCAGCAATATAGGAATGAATTTTCCTATTCCCAGTTAAAGTGTTTTGTTGGGTGAGTTCCAAGATGCCCAGAATATTTCTCAGGCCAACTTCTCTCATGCAACCTTTCATACCTCACTATCTTCAATTATGTAACTGGGCTTTTTGGTGCATTTGTTGCAGAAACAGTTAACCAGAGAAGCGACACTACCACTGTTGGGATTGTCTGGATGTCACTGATCTGGCACCATACTTAAAGACCTGCTGCACACCAGTTCAGATGTTGCGAGCTAGGAACTGATCCTCGCACTCAACTATGACCACTGAGGACATAGCCCAAAGGAAAGGAAAGCCTTCTCCCTGCCCTGCAGGCAGGTACCCAGAGGTCATGGCAGCCAGGTGGTGGAGAGGAAGCTAGTCCTTTTTCCCAGTCAACTGCTACAAGGGGTTACACCAGCAGACACATCCAGCCTGGACACAGACTTCAGATTGGGTGGGTGCTATGTGCCAGGTGAAAAAGAGTGCTCAGGAATGCAGGAAAAAGGCCAAAGATATTCTGTACTCTGCAAAGGTAAGTGCCACCGTCTTACATCATAGCATCAGAAGAGGCCCTTCAGTTGATCAGTCTTCACCAATAAAAGCTATTCCAAATCTGTACTAGGTCTACCATCCAGCACTTGACCCATAGCTATGTGAGGTTTTCTGCCTCAATTACCCTCCCAGGCAGTGCATTCAGATTCTCACCACCCTTGGGTTGAAAATCTTTTCCTCAAATCTCCACCAGACCTCTTGCCTTTCACTTGAAAATTATGTTCCCCTTGTTATTGACCCTTCAATTCAGGGGAGTAGTTGCTTCCTATCTATACTGTCTATGTGTCTCATAATCTTATACACCCCAATCAGGTCTGCTCTCAGCCTTCTGTGCTCTAAAGAAAACAACCTGAGCCTATCCAGCCTCTCATCATAACTATGATATGCTATCCTGGTAACATCCTGGTAAATCGCCTCTGTACCTCCTCTGGCAAAATCACATCCTTCCTGCAGTGACCAGAACTGCACACAGAACTCCAGCTGTGGCCTAAACAAAGTTCTGTACTGCTCCAACACAACCTCCCTGCTCTTATAATCTATTCCATGACTGATAAAGTCAAGCATCCTGTTTACCTTCTTAACTACCCTATTAACCTATCCTTCCACCATCAGAGATCTGTGGACAAGCACTCAAGATTCCTCTGTACCTCTAAGGTTCCTAGTGTCCTGCCATGCATTGAGTATTCCCTTGTCTTGATACTTCTTCCAAATTGGATCACCTAGCACTTTTCAGTTAAATTCAACCTGCCACTAAATCTGTCTATATCGTCCTATAATCTAAGATGACCCCACTCCTGAGCACCAAACCATCATCTCCCAAACCATCCACAACCTCATCACCTCAGGTGACCTCCCACCCACGGCCTCCAACCTCATCGTTCCCCAACCCCGCACTGCCCGCTTCTATCTCCTTCCCAAAATCCACAAACCTGAATGCCCTGGTCGACCCATTGTCTCCGCCTGCTCCTGCCCCACCGAACTGATCTCCAACTATCTGGACTCCATTTTCTCCCCCTTGGTCCAGGAACTCCCTACCTATGTCCGTGACACCACCCACGCCCTCCACGTCCTCCAGAACTTCCAATTCCCCGGTCCCCAACACCTCATCTTTACCATGGACGTCCAGTCCCTCTACACCTGCATTCCCCATACAGATGGCCTAAAGGCCCTCCGCTTCTTCCTGTCCCGCAGGCCCGACCAGTCCCCCTCCACTGACACCCTCATCCGCTTATCCGAACTCGTCCTCACCCTCAACAACTTCTCTTTCAATTCCTCCCACTTCCTACAGACAAAGGGGGTGGCCATGGGTACCCGCATGGGCCCAAGCTACGCCTGCCTCTTTGTAGGTTACGTGGAACAATCCGTCTTCCATACCTACACTGGCCCTAAACCCCACCTCTTCCTCTGTTACATTGATGACTGTATCGGCGCTGCCTCGTGCCCCCACGAGGAGCTTGAACAGTTCATCCACTTCACCAACACCTTCCACCCCAACCTTAAGTTTACCTGGACCATCTCTAATACCTCTCTCCGCTTCCTGGACCTCTCTGTCTCCATCTCGGGCAACCACCTAGAAACCGATATTCATTTCAAGCCCACCGACTCCCACAGCTACCTAGAATACTCCTCCTCCCACCCAGCTTCCTGCAAAAATGCCATCTTCTATTCCCAATTCCTTCGCCTCCGTCGCATCTGCTCCCAGGATGAGGCATTCCACTCCCGTACATCTCAGTTGTCCTCGTTTTTCAAGGACCGTAACTTCCCCCCCTCAGTGGTCGAGAACGCCCTCAACCGTGTCTCCCACATCTCCCGCAACTCATCCCTCACACCCCGTCCATGCAATAAGAACCAAAAAAGAATCCCCCTCATCCTCACGTACCACCCCACCAACCTCCGGATCCAACGCATCATCCTCCGACACTTCCGCCATCTGCAATCCGACCCCACCACCAAAGACATCTTTGCCTCCCCACCCCTATCTGCTTTCCGGAGGGACCACTCTCTCCGCGACTCCCTTGTCCACTCCACACTCCCCTCCAGTCCCACCACACCCGGCACTTTTCCCTGCAACCGCAGGAAGTGCTACACCTGCCCCCATACCTCCTCCCTCACCCCCATGCCAGGCCCCAAGAAGACTTTCCACATCAAGCAGATGTTCACCTGCACATCTGCCAATGTGGTATACTGCATCCGCTGTACCCAGTGTGGCCTCCTCTACATCGGGGAAACCAAGCGGAGGCAGAACACCTACGCTCGGTTCGCAATAAACAACTGTACCTCCCAGTCGCGAACCATTTCAACTCCCCCTCCCATTCCTCAGACGACATGTCCATCCTGGGCTTCCTGCAGTGCCACAACGATGCCACCCGAAGGTTGCAGGAACAGCAACTCATATTCCGCTTGGGAACCCTGCAGCCCAATGGTATCAATGTGGATTTCACAAGCTTTAAAATCTCCCCTCCCCCTACCGCATCCCAAAACCAGTCCAGCTCATCCCCGCCTCCCTAACCTGTTCTTCTTCCCACCTATCCCCTCCTCCCACCTCAAGCCGCACCCCCATCTCCTACCTACTAACCTCATCCCACCCCCTTGACCTGTCCGTCCTCCCTGGACTGACAAATCCCCTTCCTAACTCCCTACCTACACTCACCTTTCCTGGCCCCATCCCCGCCTCTTTGACCTGTTTGTTTCCTCTCTACCTATCCTCTCCTCTATCCCTCTTCTATCCGCCTCCCACTCTCTCCCTATTTATTTCAGAACCCCCTTCCCCTCCCCCATTTCTGATGAAGGGTCTAGGCCCGAAACGTCAGCCTTTCTGCTCCTATGATGCTGCTTGGCCTGCTGTGTTCATCCAGCCCTGCACCTTGTTGTCTCTCTTTCTTCCTCACTGTCACTTTTTGTTTTGGATTCCATTTGGGTGGCTATAAATAAAAACTCATGTTTGGAATTGTTTGATTGCACTAGCTTACTTGTATGTGATGTTCCCCTAATAGACAATGATCTTTAAGAAGACAGCTCACCTCCACCTTCTTAAGGGCAAATAGGAGAGGTCAATAAATGCTGGCCAGCCAGTGATGCCCATACCCCATAAGTGAATAATAATAAAAAAAAATAAGATGAAGGTCTACAGTGGCCACTGGGCCAAATTAGTAGTGAGTTAGTAAGCTGACCACCATAAGACACCTCCTGTGTAAATGCATGAGATGAATGAAGGTCTATGTGTTAAAAGCAACCTGGCAGAAGCATGAAAGCAATGGGTGTCCCTAAGTTGTAAAGTGTTGAAGAGCTGAAATGGTGTGAGATTTTATCTGACAGCCGGCATATTGATGTGATGAACCTGGCGAACAAAGTGTTGAGGAGGATGGTGACCATGGTACATGCAGGGAAACTGTAGAGAAGAACCAGTTGCATGATGGTCAGGACAAGCAGCCACCACATACTCGCTCATATATTGGGAGTTTTTGCAGTCTAGTTTCTTTGGGGAGAAGCGGAGAATTAGAAATGCAGCATAAATAAGGTACATTAAGCCATAATAAGATGCAAATGCATGAAATAAGGTTGTTGCTGCTCAACACTAAGAGTCTGAAGTCACTGTTTAAACCTTGAGGGGAAAATCAGGAAAGTTTTTCTTGGCTTTCCTACTATCTCTTAGACAATCTGATTATTTTATTCTCGATATATTTTCCCATCTTTCTTGCCATTACTCACACCAACAGGGATGAGGAAATTCCACGCATAGACTGCAAGCTTCATCGGGCTATTGGTTTACCAGATAGACACATGACTCTAATCTTGGAAACTTGTGTTTTCTATTTCATTCATCTTAATGTTCTGCCTGTAGCAGATGCCAAAGTTGCAACTATATTGAATTATCAAATGCATGCCTGACACCAGACTCCTGAAGAAACTGTTCCCAATAGGACAGGGAAATGCTTTAGAGATTTCCTTAAAACATCGCTGAAGAGATCAATCATCAAACCTCACCCAATCATGGGAATCACTGGCTTGTGACCATTGAAGATGAGGTTTCTTTAGGATGGCACAGAATCATACTGTCTATTGTTGGGAACATGCAAAGGCAAAGTTGAGGCATCAGGGAGCGTGAACAAAACTCTTATGTAACTCAACTACCCAAGCCTTCAAGCCCAACCTGATCAGACCGTGACAGTGTCTGTAGTTCATGCATTGGACTTATCAACCATCTTAGATTTCATCAAACTAAAGTGGGAACAAATTATCCCCAATCCTGAGGGACTGCTTAAGAAGAAGAAATTGTAAACCAAAACACAAGTCAGATTGAGAGAAAGTGCATTTTCATTCTCTGTCCTAGTAACAGGAAACCATTGTCAATTAGCATTTCTAGATGCTTAGGTTTAAAGAGGAATCTACCAATGTATAGCACATTCAGGCTGTCTGGAATGTGGGTGTCTTTTTGTGCCATATGTAAATGGCTAAGTAAAACGCAGTCTGAAAGGAAACCTTTATTTAGCTGAGTTATTATTAGCAAACCCATGTACAGGAGACCTGAATGAATCACTGACCCAAGAGTGGTCTTTGTGGGACATTTGTTTAGTGCCTCAATCATTAAGTAACAGTAGGGACTCTGTTTCTTCAACAGATACCTCAAAATCTGTTTTCCTCTTGTTTGAACTATTTTGGTCTCTTTTCACAAAAAAATACTTCAGAGCAACATATTTTCAAAGAGTTAGTGGTTAGTCTACTGCTTGTTCAGGTGGATTCCAGTGTTAGTCATCAAGTCTATTACATATCAATGGTGGTGTGATGACATTTTGACTGCCAAATAAAGATTTTGTGGAATGTTTATTCATTTTGGTAAAAGTTGACTCACTTTGTATTTGAAGATACTTAAACCAAATGCTGGATCACATATAAAAGAGACAGCGCTCCAAGATCCTAGCAAGAAAGTAAATATTGCTCCACTTTGAGTAACAGGTAGCATTCATCACATTCTGGTCAAATTTACAAGTTTGCCAAATGATGAATTGACTTGAACTAACCGTCAGTGTAAACAGCTAAAATGGAGAAACTCCCCTTTCTATCTTTACACAATATTTAATCCTTAGCTTACTAATAGATTCCAATCAAAAGATTCCAATCTTTTGAGGCCAATTAATTTCTTCACTTTGATTTGTACTCACTCTGTTTTAAGGAACTTCAGTGATAAATAATATGAAGGTGAGAATAATGTATATTACTCATTAAAAGAAATAATGTATATTACTCACGTTCAAGTGCCTTAATAAATCAGTTTGGTGAATATTTCATCAAATTTTCTGAATAGCAAAATCACTGGTTACATCTGTTATGAATTTGTGAACTCCATTGAACTGGCTTGACTCTTGATACTATTTAAACCAGCTGTAGGGAATAGTTGTTATTTGCCAAGAGCTGGAGGGAGAATGTTCATGTTGTTAGCTACTTAAGTTTGAAGAGTTAAGAACATTACTTAACCAATTTCAAATATTAAGTAACTCCTTTTAAATATTAAGTAGAATGTTGAGTATTAAATGAAATCCCATTATAGTCTGCATTATTTAGAAAGGGTTTATGCTTGTCTTCTGCCAGGTTCATTGGGGTTTATCAGGGCTAGATGACGATCAATTGAATGGTATGGAGGTTGATTGGGTAGGCTTCAGTACTGGGCAGGAGGATGTTGGGGGCCTGAGGGAATTGATGGTCAAAGGCCTTATGATGAGGTGGTATCAGAGGCCTAGTTGGCAGAGGGGGGTGGGTTTACAGGGTTAAAGGAGAGAGGGTTGTAAGCCTTTTGGGGGATGTGGTATTTGGAAGTTGAAATCCCAGGGTGATGGGTTAATGTGAAATTAGAACCTAAATGCTGGGAATGGAAACTGTTGAGGGCCCTGATCACAAAGACTCTTTAGGTGGGAACCTGGATCCAGGAGGTAGGTGCAACGGCCCATTCCTCCATTAAGCTTGTGCGTTATTATGTGGACTTTAACCCAGCGAAGCAATGCCGTCATTTGAAAATTCTTAATCTGTTTTCAATCTGTTGAACTTTTCCCCACCCTGTGGCTGTAAGGTCCTCTAGCACAGCACTATGAGAAATCTGTGTTCTCTAGTGCTCGATTCTTGAACATTCTTGGTTTTGATTGCTTGACTTTTGGTGGCTGTGTCTTCAAGTGCCTCGATCACAAACCTTTCCAGCTTTCTATCTCACTTTTCACCTTAAAGACATTCCTTAAAGCTTTCCTCTTTGACCAAGCTTTTGGTCACTTAATCAGATATCTCCTTACGTGGCTCAGTGTCTTATTTCATTCTTTGATTATTAATGCTCCTGTGAAGCATCACAGGATAAAGCTGCTAAAGTGGTTGCTGTCCTGGAATTTAGCAAACCCCTAGCTTAAAGCAAACCAACGTCCTTTTTTTCTGAGGTTTGGATTCCCTCTGTAATCATTTATTAATGTGGATGTCAATTGGAAAGTCTGAATGATGAGAACACTTACAGCTGAAGAACTCACCATGTTCATGATAAAACATACAACATGACGGACCACCCGCATGTTTCTAGACTGAAACATTTCTGATTTCTGAAGATCCTCTTGTTATGCACAGCTGGTCTGGTAGTCACATGTGATCAATTGCACCCAAGACATTTGGAAAGTCTGCAATTTGGAAATAAACAAGTCATGCTTAACTTCATGTTGCTACTGTGTGGTCCTTGGAAAGCAGATAAAGTGAACTATTCTCTTAACCAGTGGCATTCAGTGGGACTACATTACTGTGAAAAACCTCCAAACCTGAAGTTTGCCTTCTCCTCATTCTACAGCTATTTAAAAAATGATAGGCGGGATGCAATTCTAGGACTGCAGCTTTCCCTCCACCAATTATGAGCACTCATAAATTTTGTTAGGTTAGGAAAAGGGAACCCATGCCTTGCATTCTATCCTGGCTGGCTCTGCTTTGGAGTAGGCATCTCTAAAGCCCCCACAATTTTAAGGTGTTCTCAAAGAGCCATCGTTCACATATAGCCCCTCAAAGGGATCATGGACTTTACTGTGGATGGGGATCCTTTTGAAAGATAACTGCAAAAGTTCTTATCCATGATTCTATACCAAATTATGGCCCCAACCCAGCTGTATGGCCCCATATTCCCTCCGAGCCAACCTATGTAAGAATATTAGAAGCTACAACATAGGAGCAGGAGTAGGCCATCTAGCCCATTGAGCTTTCTTCACCTTTTAGCAAGATCATGGCTGATCTTTTTGAGGACTCAGCTCCACTTACCCAGCCACTCACCATAACTGTCAATTGTTTTACTGTTCAAAAATCTATCTTTGCCCTAAAAACATTCAACGAGGAAGCCTCAACTGCTTCACTGGGTAGGAAATTCCACAGATTCACAATCCTTTGGGTGAAGAAGTTCCTCCTCAACTCAGTCCTAAATCTGCTGCCCCTTATTTTGAGACTATGTCCCCAAGTTCTAGTTTCACCCGCCAATGGAAACAACCTTCTGTCTTATCTATTCCCTTCATCATTTTACGTATTTCTATAAGAACCCTTCCCATTCTTCTAAATTCCAATGAGTATAGTCCTCATTTCCTCAATTCCTCCTCATAGGCCAACCCTCTCAATTCCAGAGTTATCCTAATGAATCTCCTCTGCACCTCCTCCAGTTCCAATACATCTTTTCTCAAGTAAGGAGACCCAAACTGTACACAGTACTCCAGGAGTGGCCTCTCTAGCACTCTCTACTGTTGCAACATAACCTCTGTTTTTAAACTCCATCCCTCTAGCAATGAAGGACAATATTCCATTTGTCGTCTTAATTACCTACTGCAGCTGCAAACCAACTTTTTGTGATTCATGCACCAGGACACCCAGGTCACTCCGCATAGCAGAATGCCGCAATTTTTCACTATCTAAATAGTAGTGCGTTTTGCTGTCATTCCTACTAAAATGAATGACCTCGTACTTACCAACATTGTACTCAATCTGCCAGTCCCTTGCCCACTCACTTTTTATACCCCTGCAGACTTTCAGAGTACTCTGCACACTTTACTCTATCACTCATTTTAGTGTCATCTGTGAACTTTGACACACTTGGTCACCAACTCTAAATGATCAATGTAAATTGTAAACAATTGTGGTCCCAACACTTATTCCTGAGGCACACCACTAGCCACTGATTGTCAACCAGAAAAGATCCATTTATCCCCAGTCTTTGCTTTTTGTTAGTTAATCAATCTTCTATCCATGCTAATATCTTACCCGTAACGCTGTGCGCCTTTGTCTTACGCAGCAGCCTCTTGTTGAATGCCTTCTGGAAACCCAGATACACCACATCTGCCAGTTCCCCATTGTCCACTGAACTTGTAATGTCCTCAAAGAATTCCAGTGTATTAGTTAAACCTGCCTTTCATGGACCCATGCTGTGTCTGCTAGATGTGATAATTTCTATCCGGATGTCTCGTTATTTACTCCTTGATGATAGATCCAAGCATTTTCCCCACTACAGAAGTTAAGCTATATCTCTCCCCCACAATAGCTCTTCATACACTCCAAACCAACTCCGAGCACTTCCATGTCCATTTGTCTAGTGTAGACCATACAAAACTAATGATTCCTTTCATATCAATGTAATGTGGGGAAAAGTTAAAGAAACGACTGCTCATAACTTTCAAAAAATTGCTATTACTCCAATTCTATGAAACTGACAATCAACCTGACCTTTAAGGTATCAATTATAGAAACCATAAGTACTCGACACCTCATTTTCATGTGTAAATGTTATTGTGCTATTGCCAAAAAAAAGGCTATCAATCAAGTAATGGTTACATGTATAAACATACATTCAACAAACTAATCTAAGTGGTCTTTCAACCAAGCTTCATTGTTGAACTTTAGGGTGTAGAGATTAGGTTACTTAAGGCATGGCCACCAAAGGAAGAAAATGAAAATTGAGAATGTACAAGAGCCCAAATTAGAGGAACATTATTTTAAATAATTGTGTGACTCGAGGAAATTACAGCTATCATGAGAGACATGTCTATGGAGGGGGTTGGAAAATAACGTTGAGAATTTTAAAATCAACAATTTACTTGACCAGTAGTTAATGTAGATCAACAAATACTGGATTAAATGAGTAAAGGACATAGTGTTAGTTAAGATTGGTGCAGCAGAATTTTAAATAATTTCAATATTATGGAGAGTAAACTGTAGGAGACCAGGCAGGAGTGAGTTGGAATAGTTGATCCTAGAGTTAATGAAGGATTGAATGAGGCTTCAGAAGCAGAGGTGCTGAGACAGCAGCTAACCTGAGTGAAGCTACAGAGGTGAAATAAGCAGTCTTAGAGATGGGACAAAAATGAATTTAGAGATTCATCTTGGGGCATTGACCAAGGCTCTGGAAATGTTACTGCCAAACTCAGTGCTGTTGATTCTCCAACATTCTCCTTATTTGCATCAGGGAGCTAGTGACAAAATTGGGAGTGTTGGCTCACAGACTATTAAGCAATAGCCTGACATAGGAGATTATACCATACTTTAGATGACACCCGAGATACCAACATCACCAATCCTGTCCCACTAGCAGGACAGACTCCAGAAGTGGTGGGATAGTGTTATACAACCTGGAGGGAATTGCCTTGGGAGTCCTGAGCATTGACGTCAGACCCCATGAGGCCTCCTGGCATACGAACAAACGTTGGCAAGTAAACCTCTTGCTGCCTATCATATAACACTACCAGCCCCCCTCACCCACCTAGCTGATGTCGAACACCACATGATAGAAGCATTGAGGGTGACTATACAAAGCATGTTCACCATCTACAAGGCACCAGTCAGGAGTGTGACAGAATAATCACCACTAGCCTGGAAACTGCAACTCCAAGAATGCTCAAAAAGCTTGACACTATCCGTAAGCAGCTTGCTTGATTGTCATCACATCCACAAAACCAACTCTCAGTAGCAGCGGTGTGTACCACCTACAAGGTGGCTTTACCAAGGCCTCTTAGACAGCACCTTACCATGACCACTATTATCGAGAGTGACCAGGCTACCAGATATATTATAACACCACCAGCTGAAAATTCTTCTCCAAGACACTCACCGTCATGACTTAGAAATATATCATTGTTTCTCACTGTCACTGTGTCAAAATCTTGGAACTTCCTCCCCAATAGTGTTGTGGGCGTACTTACAAAATACTGCAGCAGTTTAAGAAGGCAGCTCACGACCACCTTCTCAAGGGCAATTAGTCTTGAACAATAAATGCTGGCTCAACCAGTGGACCACACATCCCCTGGATGAATAACTAAAAGAAATTCATTAAATAAACTGTGGAGAAAAATAAAAATCCTTTTCCCATGACTGTTCTCCCTACATCGCCAACTCTCTCATTATGATTTGCATTCCAAAAAAAGTCATTTATGCATCTAACCATTCCAAAATCTATCCTGGGAATCAATGATGAAATCTTCATAAGTCAATCAATTTTTATTGTCCATACATTTTCCAAATGATTGAAATTATGTGAAATGCTGCCACTTCTTACTAAAATGCTGACCATTCTTATTCAAGTAATATATAATTGACAGGTGAGTGACTGGGGAGATACGACTGAAGTTTTCAAGGATGAAGGGCAACCCTCAGGAATTTGGTTGCAGTCACTATTCTGTTGCATTCTTAAGAGGAATGAGCCACAAGTCTAAAGCACCCTCAAGAGCTGTCTCCGAATGGGATTCAAAGTATGTAGGCTCATTAATATTCTTATGAAAAACAGTGACATATCTGATCATCTTTCAGCCTATTGGGCTGGACATTGCCTCTGAGGTCCTCTTGCTTTGTGTTCAAGTCCAGTCTGAACTTGGAAGTTCTGGTCCTATACTGTGCTACAACTGATTCTCAGGACATATATTGCGGCATGTCAGCTACCAGCCTGGATGCGACTATATCTTCAATACCTCCTTCAGATAACTTGTTGTTGTAGACACATCTTGGATTGTTACACCTCCAAGTATCCTACAAGACATGACAATCATCCTGCATTGTATTGCTGATATGTATAGTGGACTACTTAAAGAAAACACATTCAAATGCTGGGTCAGCATATATAAAAAAGCAAAGAATGACTAAAATACTTTTTAAAAAAGGGGAAGTTTTTAAGCACAAAAATATAGAAACATTGAAAATAAGAGCCGGTGTAGGCCATTTGGCACACTGAACCTGCTTATCATTTGTGGCTGATCCATTATCGTAACACCAAACTTGCTCTCTCTCAGCATTTTGACAACTTTAGCCTCTAGAAATATATCCTTTTATTATCTTAAACCTTCTCAGTGTCTTGGCCTCCACAGCCTTTTATCATAGAAATTCCACAGGCTCATTATTGTGAGTGAAGAAATTACTCCTCATCTCAGTTTTCAATAGCCTACCCCATATCCTGAGACGGTGTGCCCTTGTTCTGGACCACCTGGCCAGGGGAAATATCATCCCTGTATCCAATCTGAATAGGGATTCGAGTTTGTAATCAGCAATTTGCTGATTTTAGGTGGTTCGAGTCATCCCCAGAATTCGGGTCCTAGGCACTGGACTTATTTAGGGAATGTGAAACGAAGAAAGCAGTAGACTGTTATTTCAGGGCAAAAGCGTCTCTACATTTATTTACAATGCAAAAGTAAAGTATAATGCAAGAAATAGAGGTAAATGCAATAAACAGGGAAGTTAAGACTACCAATTATATAGATGACAGTAATAAAACACACTATCAGATTAAACATAGATTAAACACTCTTAGAACCTAAACAGCAGTTGTATGTCAAGCAAGATGGTGGCAGAGTAGGACGCTCCTGCCAGAGTTCCTGTGTTCCACATGTTCTTTACCTTTTTCTTCCCCTGTTGTTCCCCTCTTTTTTTCTTCTTCTTCTCTCCCCATAGCACCAGAGGCAAATCCTGGAGCAGTTGCAGGCAATGGTAGCAAGTCCCCAGAGCAGCGAGCCCTGGAACAGTGGGTGGCCAGTGAACCTGGAACAGCTGAGCAGTGAGCTTTGGTACCTGTGCGTGAGCAGTGAGCTCTAGAGCAACGTGGGGAAGCAGACCTGGAGCAGCACGCAGGCAGTGAGTCCTGGGTGGAGACCAGCGTAGGGGAGACAGCCATTTGCCATGGAGCAGCTGAGTGCCAGTATGGAGCAGACTGGGGCTTGGACTGGAGCGGGCACAGATGTTGGACTGGGGTCTGGCGCAGGTGGTCAGACCACATGTGGAAGCCCTGCTCCGAGCTGCTACAATTTAATGCCTATTTGAAATTTCCTACCTTACTGCAATGCCAACCCTTTAATGATGTCCCGTTTTTAACTTATTTTTCAATTCTGTAAAGCAACGCGTTACTTTTATTCCACTGCCGTATCCAAGAACTGGACTTAGGTACTTGTACCCAAGATGTCGCCATAAGAAGGCAGACATTGTAAAAGCTTTTCACTGTACGCCGACAATGGAGGGACAATAAAAGGATATTCTATTTGATATTCTATTCTAATCTCAGGAATTTTAATCAGGCTTCTTACCCTTAGGGTCCCAATGCACTGTCACCGCCCGCCTTCCCCTCCCTGCTGGCTAGTTTGGAAACTTTGGGGTCTTGGGACTTTCTGCTCACCATGGTTTTAAAGTGCTGAGGTTCTTGCAGTTGGTTCACTTGGTTTGGAACTGGCCTGTGTCTGGAAGCTTTTGTTTGAACAGCGCTTGATTGAATTCTCCACTCTTGGATGTCTTTTGCTCCGATGATGCCCTTGCTTTGGCTTCGCGATTCAGCTTCACTGTCCAGCCACTGTGGTTCTTGGTTCCAAAGCTGCTTGTTGGGGCTGGGTAACCAGTGGGGAAGCTATTTCTGCAGAAGCTTGCTGTTGAAAAAAGGCTGTCTCACTCCTCAGGTCAGATCAGGGCTGGCAGTTATACAGACTGTGTGCCCCATTATCTCTTCTCAAATCTGTGTTGCCATTCTGTTTCTGGTTTCCATTTGAGGTCAATTGGCTTCCTGATAGTTAAGATTATGCGTGAAAATATTTTGATTGAAGTTGAATGTCCAGTATCTCTGTGAAGGCACCATGCTGTTTGTTGGTGGGTAACCCAAGTTGTAAAAGTTAGTTTCAGTCTAGAATATTAGGTTTGGTTGATTGTTCTCTTCGAGTGGAGATATAAATTGGACTTCCAGACTGAACAATATTCCCAGACTGAAATCCTTCTAGCTCTGTGCATGCTTGTTGCAGCCTGAGCTCAGGATTTTATGCAGTGTTTTAGATGTTATAAAAGTCCAAAGGGCATGTCCAGTATTTTAGATGATCAAGATTTTTGTTCAACCTTACATCTATGCAGCCCTGCCACAATGGTACATATTTCAATGAGAGTATGAGAAAAAGAACTAGAAATATATTATAAAACAGATTGTGGCAAATTGCATAGCTATTCAAAAAGGAAAAAAAAATTTACAATATGAACATTGGTCCTTGAGAAACTGAGTCTGAGGAATTAATAACGGAAAACAAGACTATGGTAGATGAATTGAATAGGTTTTTGCATGTCTCAAAACAAGATATAAGTAACATCACAGGCATAACTGTACATCAGGAAATGGAAGGGAGGATAATATAGTTGATGCAATAGTTTTAATTTTCCCTGTTTCTCTAGATTCATGTAAGCTTCCATCAGTATGGAAAATAGTGAGTGTAAATCCTTTATTCAAAAGATTAGTGACACAGAAAGCTGGAAACTGCAGTTAACTTTACATCTGATAAAAGGTAAATGTTAAAAGGTATTATTTAAACATGATGCTTAGAAGAATCAGGCATAGTCAACTCTGCATTTACAAAAGAGAAGCACGCCATCCAGAGTATGTCATAGTCAAACCGTCATAAAGTTATCCAGAATGGAAACAGGCCCTTCAGTCCAACTCATCTATACTGACACGATATCCTAAACTGACCTTGTCCTATTTGCCAGCACTTGGCCCATATCCCTCTAATCCCTTCCTTTTCATGTACCCATCCAGATGCCTTTTAAATATTGTAATTGTACCTGCCTCCACCACCTCCTTTGGTAGCTCATTATATACACACACCACCTTCTGTGTGAATAAGTTGCCGCTCAGGTCTCTTTTAAATCTTTCCCCTCTCACCTTAAACCTATGTTCTCCAGTTTAGGACTCTGCCACCCTGGGATTTTCACCCTATCCGTGCCCCTCGTGATTTTATAAACTTCTACAAGGTCACCCCTCAGTCTCCGACAGTCCAGGAAAAAATGGCCCAGCCTATTGAACCTCTCCTTATAACTCAAATCCTCTAATCCTGGCAACATCCTTGTAAATCTTTTCTGAACTCTTTCACATTTAATAACATCTTTCCTATAGTGGGGAGAACAGGAGGAAACTGAGTCACTGGTAGGGTTCAGAATAAATGAAGAAGTCTTGGTAGACTGTTAGCACTTAAAGTTGACAAAGTACTGGGACTGGATGAGTTACACCCAAGGACGGTGAATGAAGTGAGGGTAGAATTTGTGAGTGCGCAGGACATAACCTGTCAATCTTCTCTGGACTTGGGGGAGGTGCCAGAAGACAGGAAATTATAGCCTTGTTCAAGAAAGATTGTAGGGTTTATCCCAGAGATAGTAGGGACTGCAGATGCTGGAGAAACTGAGATAACAAGGTGTAGAGCTGGATGAACACAGCAGACCAAGTAACATCAGAGGAGCAGGAAGGCTGACGTTTCAGGCTTAGACCCTTCTAGTTTAATTTTAGTGGTGGGGAAGTTTCTAGAAACAATTATCTGTGATAGAATTAGTGGTCACATGGATTTCTAAAAAAGAATATAACACAATGTGGAGCTGCAGGTACACAGCAGGCCAGGCAGCATCAGAGGAGCAGGAAAGTTGACGTTTCGGGTCGGGATTCAGTAATTGTACCCACCTCCACTCCCTCCTCTGGTAGCTTATTCCATACACACACCACCTTTTGCGTGAATAAGTTGCCCCTCAGGTGTCTTTTAAATCTTTCCCCTCTGACCTTAAACCTACGCTCTCTACTTTTGGAATCCCGCACCCTGGGAGTTTTCTGAAATTTTCTGAAGAAGGATCCCGACCTGAAACGTCAACTTTCCTGCTCCTCTGATGCTGCTTGGCCTGCTGTGCTCTTCCAGCTCCACACTGTGTTATCTCTGACTCCAGCATCTGCAGTTCTTACTATCTCTTTCTAAGAAGGAAATTGTGTTTAACTAACTTGCTGAAGTTTTTGAAGAGATAACAAAAAGGCTCAATGAGGGGTAACACTATTGATGTGGTCTACAGAGATTTTCCATAAGGTTTTTGATACAATGCCACACAGCTGTTGTGGGAATAAAGTTCAAGGCTGTGGTTTAAAAGGGACAGTAGCAATGTGGATCCAAAATTGACTGAAAGATAGGAAACAGAGAGTAGTGGTCAGGCTGGATGTGGTTTGTGCTGGAAATCTCCAGAGCTTAGTATTGGGACCCTTGCTTTTCCTGATACATAATAAGAACCTATATCTTGCTGAGTAGGAAACAGTTTCAAAATTTAAAGAACACGCTGAACTGGTTGAATTGCAAACTGTGAGGTGGACAGCGTGGAACTCCAAAAGGCATTGACAAGTTGATGAAGTGGACAGAAAATTGGCAGATGAAATTCAATGCATAGAAGTGTGAGGTGATTATCTTTAAGGAAGAACATTGAAAGACAATACAAAATAGTGGGTATAGTTCTAAAAGTGATGTAGTGGCAGAGGGCCTGGGTGTACATGTAAACAAATCATGGAAGTGGCAGGACAAGTGAGGACAGCAATTAATAAAACATACAGTGTCCTTGATTTTATTATTACTAGGGACATAGAGTACAAAAGCAGAGCAGTGATGTTGAACTTGAGAAAGACACTTGTCAGTTGGTGAATTGTGGGTACTATATTATGGGAAAGATGTGAATGCAATGGAAATAGTGCAGAGTGATTTACAGGTATGCTTGCAGGAATGATAAACTTTGATTACGAGGACAGATTGAAGAGAGAAGAAGACTGAAAGGAGATTCAGTAGAGATTTTGAAAGTCATGAGTGGGCTGGATACAGTAAGTAGGAAGAAACTATTCTCACTTGTAAAAGAAATCAGAGGGTAAAGAAATGTGCCAAAGAAACAAGGGTGATGTGTGAAAAGAAAATTTTTTTATGCAGTAATATGGAACGTACGGCCTGGAAGCATGGTGGAAGCTGGTTTAATTGAAGCATTCAAGAGGGCATTGGATGATCATTTGGAGAAAAATAGTGAGCAAGGTTACAGGGAAAAAAAACAGGAGATTGTCACTAAGTAATGATGCTTGTTTGAAGAGCTGGTACAGGCACAATAGGCCGAAAGACCACTTACGTAGTTATAGAATCATAGAGTCATACCCCACGGAAACAGACATTTTGGTCCAACCAGTCCATGCGGAACATAATCCCAAACTAAACTAGTCCCACCTGCCTGCTCCTGGCCCATATCCCTTCAAACCTTTCCTATTCACACACTTATCCAAATGTCCTTTAAACGTTGCAATTATGCCCACATACACCACTTCCTCAGGAAGTTCATTCCACATGAGAACCACCATCTATGTAAAAACTTTGCCCCTCATGTCTTTTCTAAATGTCTCTCCTCTCACCTTAAAAATGTGTCCCCTTATCTTGAAATCCTCCATCTTAGGGAAAAGACAACTGCCATAAACCCTATCTATACCTCTCATTGTTTAATGAATTTCTATCAGGTCGCCTCTCAACCTTCTAATCTACCGTGAAAAATGTCCCAGCTATCCAGCCTTTCTTTATTACCTTCCATACCCAGCAACATCTGGTAAATCTCTTCTGAACCCTCCCCAGCTTGATAATATCCCTCCTATAACTGGGCAACCAGAAATGGATACAGTATTCCAGAAGAGGCCTCATCAATGTCCTGTGCAATCTCAACATGAATTCCCAAATCCTTTACTCAAAGGATTGAGCTTTGAAGGCAATCGTGCCAAATACGTTTTTAATCACTCTGAGTATATGTGACTTCTGCACTGTAACAATTCTGTCAATTTACAATTCTGAAAACATGGTTGCATGAAAGGAAAATCATGTTTAACTAACTTTATGGAGTTCTTTGACAAATTCACAATTGCTGTGGATAAATATGAATTGATCAATGTACTGGACTTAGGTTTCTAGAAGGCTTTTGATAAGGTGCCATTCGAAAGATTATCACAAAAAATAAAAGCTCATGGTATAGAGATTAGCATATTAACCTGGGTAGCAGATTAGCTAATTTGCAGGAAACAGAGAGTAGTCATAAATGGGATGTTTTCAGGTTGGCAAGATGTAACAAGTGGGGTTCCACAGGGATCAGTGCTGAGGGCTCAAACTTTTACAATTTTTTTAGAGTTTAGACTGATTATTTATGTAGCCTGGGCCAGAATGAAAGAGCTCTTCAATGTTGAGGGAGGAAGTAACAGCTATAGCAGCTGCATTGGTTACAACCCTCCAAAGGAGATAGAAATCAACCTAACAGGAACAGAAGAGCCACAAAATTAAAGCCATTTTTTCCACAGAAAGACTGACACTGTGGACGAAGACCTGTGAGGTGAAGAAGAGAAGGCTGTATCAGATCCATTTGTTTCAATCAATGAAACAAACATCGTACTAATATTGTGCCGAGAGAGAGTTGATAGTTAGGGAAGCCTGGGTTTAGTACTTTCAACACAAAGAAACCAGACAGTTTGCTGAGCCTAACCTCTCCACTGTGCCATTTACTTTGGGTGAGTGATGAGATGTCATCAATTTTAAATTGTCACCAAGAGAGTGACGAGAAACGTTAGGAGAAAGTTGTTTACACAGAGTTGTTGGAGCAACAAATACTTTACCATGGGGAATAATTAAGACAGAGATCATCGTATTTTTAAGGGAGTAGCAGATAAACATTGGAAAGAGAGGAAGAAGATAGATTCTGAGTGAAAAGACAGTGGGATGTTTTAGATCTTAAAACAAGCATAGGCAAAGTTTTTTTTACTGTATTGCTTCACTGGACCTCATACTGAGACTCGGCAGAAGACTAACGGAAACTTTAGAGGAATAATGTAATTGACCAAAGCTATGCTGGGAGATTTAAAGAACTACACCAGATAGTTTACTTCAATTGTTTCTGTTTGGTAAGCTTCAATGTTCTTTAATATAATCTGGTGAGATGAAGGCATGGTGCTGATTTTAAGTCTTACTGCTCCTTCTTCCTGTCATTTCTTTGTGTACGACAGATTTGAGAAGGTTTCAGTCATTAGTTGCAGTCTCCCTGGCAGCCAGTCAGGGCCATCTGTAACTGGCAGATTCTCCCACACTGCGTTCAGGTCATTGGATTTCTTCACCTGCTCCTTTTTTCTAGCATGTTCGCTCCTCAATGTTTCTGATGTAGCATCTCCATGGTGGTCTGTGCTCTCCATGAGTGATGGTTGATGTGACACACCAAGGAACATCTTCAGGAAATCCTTGAAATGTTTGCATGGGACATACCTGTTTCATTTACCAGTGATCAGCTCTCCAAATAAAATGATCTTAGCCAGGCACTAGTCCTCTATTCATTCTGGAGCGAAGTCAGTACTGAGATTAGAGTGTTCCCAGCTAACCTGTAAGGCTGCTTGATAGTTATCTGAGCACAAATGAGGCTTGCAGATTGTTGACTTGAAATTCCTTTGATGTGCTATCTCTGGGTCTGTTCTTGGCCTTAGGTTTGAAATTAAAGTTCTGCTTTGAGTGAGTAAGCTGGTGGTGTGTACAACATTCCAAACTGTGCATGATCTATTGGGTAGAACATCTTTTAAGTCCCACAAACACACCAAGGTGTAAAGTCATAAAGTTATCGTGCCCTTCAGCCCATGATGGCTATGTTGTGATTTAAGATAGAGATTGATAGATTTCTGATTACCAATGGCATAGAGGGTTATGGGGATTAGATGGTTAAAAGGCATTGAAGAGTTTGACCAGCCATGAGGATGTTTGATGATTGGACAGGCTTGATGGGATGAATGAACTACTCCTGTTCCTACATTCCTATCAAGTACTGGTCCCTTTTTCTAATACTTGGCCCATAACCTCATGTACAATAGCACTCAAAATGATCATTGAAATATTTTGTTCCTGCCTCTACCACTCCTTCAAGCAGTGAATTCCAAATGCTCAAAATTTTCTGGGTGAAAAATATCCTCTTAAATCATCTCTAAACATTCTGCCTTTATCCTTAATTCTATTCCCGAGTTATTGATTTCTCCACTAAGAGGGAAAGTTAATTCCTATCCACCCTTTCTTCGCCTCTCATAATCAGGCCTCTCCCCTCAGACTACACTGCTCTAAGAGAAACAATCTCAGTCTATTAAGTCTCTCTTCAAAGCTAAGATGATTCAGTCTAAATAACATCCTTGTCCATATCCTGTGCACCTCTGTCATTTGAACACATCTTTCCTGCAGTATGGCAACCAGAACTGTACACTATATTCCAGCTGTGATCTAACTAATATTATATACAACTCCAAGTCATAACCTCTTTGCCCTTTTATTCAATGTCTTAACTATTAAAGGCAAGTATTCCATATGCCTCATTAACCACCTTATCTTGCCTTCAAGGATCAGTGCACATATACACCTAGGTCATTCCTAGGGTTTGTACTCCCTAGGGTCCCACCATTCAATGTGTACTCATTTGCATTTTAGTCCTCCCAAAATGCATCACCTCATACTTTTCCATATCAAATTCCATTTGCAACTGTTCTACCCATCTGACCAGCCTTTTTATATTGTTCTGTGGTCTAAGGCTTTCACCCTCACTATTTACCACACCATCAATTTTTGCATCATCTTCTAACTTATTGACAAACCTACATCCATTCTAGATCATTAATGTGTGCTAAAAACAGCAAGGGATACAACACTGAACCCAATGGTACATCATTGGATGCAGTTGCAAAAACAACCTATGATTATCATTCTCTGCTCTTATCTGTAAGCCAATTTAGATCCAATTTTCCAAATTCCATGGATCTCATGTGGTACCTTGTGAAAACACCTTGTTGAAGTTCATGCAGACTATATCCACTGCACAACCCTCAACCACACATATAATCATCCCCTCAAAAGTCTCAGTCAAACTTATTAGATATGATCTCCCACTAATAAAGCTATACTGACTCTCCTTGTTTAATCCTTGTCAGGGATGTATACTGTCCCTCAGACTTTTTTCCAATAGTTTTCCTATTACTGATGTTAGTCTCACTGGTCTGTGGTTTCCTGGTTAATCACTATTTCTTTGTTGAATAATGATATCACTATCTTCCAGTCCTCTGGTATCTTTCTTGTGACCACAGGGAATTTGATAATTAATGTCACGACCCCTGTAACCTCCTCCTTTGCCTCCTACAGCAGACTTGGTTACAACTCATCTGGGTTCAGGGACTTATCCAATATCCAAGCCTGCTAAAATTTTCTACCTCTCAATTGCAATTTGTTCAAGTATACCACAGTTCTCTTCCCTGATTTCTATACCAACATTGTTCTCTATTGTGAATACAAATGCAAAGTACTCATGTAAATCTTTACCTACCTTATGCAGCCTATCAGGTGACCATGATTAGAATGGGGCTGCATCCAAGTGATCTTGAAGTGATTGTTTTATTGAAAGAAGGTGTTGGATGTGCACAGTATTTTTTTCTGCTCTGAGTTCCAAGAGTAGATGTCCATTGACATTGCAATTCCTACAACTCCGTAATTACTGAGCACTCCTTTCGACGCTAGGCTGTCACAGCCAACGTTGGCATTAAAATTGTCAAGGACAACAATTCTATCCTTGGGAGGAGCATTCTGGATGATTTCATGGAGATCTGTGCAGAACCTATCTTTGTCAGCTTGGATTGCCTTCAGAGTTGAAGCATTATCCTGATGTTGCCTCTCTCTCTCTCTCTGTCTCTCTGTTTGCCTCCTGGACAGGTAGGCATAGGGACTCAATGTGTTCGAAATGACTGATGAGCAGTTTTGAAAGTTTAGTGTTGATAGTAATTTTCATCATGAAAGGGACACTGAAGAGGCATTGTTTACCTTGCAATTTACCTGATCAGTAGAAGGTATGGCCAACATTGGATCCTCTAGGGTGGCCTTGTTTTGAGAAGCTGTCCACTGTGACTGAACATCATTTGGGACGAGCATTGTCACCAGCATTGAACATTTCTCTCATATCACAGCGGGTAAGTTCTAAAGTTTTCTTTGAGACACAGTTCACATTTTCTTCTATGTCACATCTGGCCATATTTCAAGGTGACTTCAGCTGTGGCAAGCCAACTGTGCATTTAGTTAAGCCCCCTTTTCTAGGCTGCTCTCCAGTGCAGGGGCAAG
Source organism: Rhincodon typus (assembly GCF_021869965.1). NCBI lineage: Eukaryota > Metazoa > Chordata > Chondrichthyes > Orectolobiformes > Rhincodontidae > Rhincodon > Rhincodon typus. The sequence goes on from NC_063332.1 coordinate 101,885,800, forward strand.
CAGCACTGTCTTTCAAAAATGCTTTGTGGTGTTACCGGATGATGACATTGTCTCTACATCATCAACAAAACAATCAGTTTCCTGGTCTCTCCATATTGAGAATTGGAACTACTGCTGCCAGTGTCATATTGCATCTGCTGTTGTCACAACTTTGCCTTTGATGCAGGACTAACTTGTTGAGTTTCCATTGGGGCAGCCTCTTTTATTTATTCCTGACTGCAGAGTGGAGCTTTAAGATACAGTACAGATTCATGACATATATTGATTGATTGATTAATTGATTTATTGTCATGTGTACCAAAAAACAGTGAAAAGTTTTGTTTAAGACCAGTACAGGCAGATCACAGCAAGCAAAGGATGGACAGATCAGAAGACTTAAAGGCATACAGGTTACATTGCCGGTTACATTATTTGAGGCTAGAGTCCATTCAACGGTCTGATAACAGCTGGAAAGAAGCTGTTCCTGAACCTGCTTATATGTGTGCTCAGGCTTCTGTATCGTCTGCTTGACAGAAGAGGTTGTAGGAGATCATTACCAGGGTGTGATAGGTCTTTGATGATGTCAGTTGCCGTACCAGGCCGTCATGCACCCGGACAGAATGCTTTCAATGGTGAATCTGTAGAGGTTGGTGAGGGACCTTATGGATATGCCAAATTTCCTGAGCCACCTGAGGAAGAAAAGGCATTGTTGTGCCTTCTTGACTGTTGCATCTATGTGGGAAGTCCAGGACAGGTTGTTGGTTATCATTACTCTGAGGAGCTTGATGCTCTTCATTCTCTCAACCTCAGTTCCATTGATGTAGATGGGGGCACGTTCTCTTCCTTTCTAAGTACATTTCTAACGAGGGTGATGGCAGGCAAGTTAACAAACCATTGTTTTGAGTTGAGAGCTTTCTCTTCTAGTTGGATTGCTGACCAAGTATTAAAAGGACCCCATAGCTGGTAAACTAACAACCATAACTCATGTAACATTACCTTTATCAGGAAGACATTGCCGAGGTCATGTCATGTTCATCACTTCTCCCTTAGTGCATTCTGCCTGTCACCAATGTGCCAGGGTGTGGCACTTGGGCAGCAGTGAAAGTGGGATTGGATGAAGACCAGTGATTCCAGTTCATCCTACAAGCCCCTGTCTGAAAATACAATACCTCTATCTGAAAATCCCAAACTGAATTTGCTTTTATAAATGAGGATGCCAGTGGACCAAAATTGCAATAAAAAGTGAATGTCAAATTACTGACCAGTAGTTCTTCTGTCCTGACGACTGATGTACTAGTGAAATGTGTCCCCTGTGGTTTCAGTATGATAGACTTAATTTAGGGTTCCCAATCTGTTTATAATCATAGGGGACAAAAGGACCATGTTTCTATTCCTCACTTGCTCTGTGAGCACTTTGTGGCTGGTCAGCAACATACTGCCAGTTTCATTATCCACAGACCCACATTCAACAATGCTCAGTTCCTGTATGGGCTGTAGACTGTCAGTGAGTGGCAAATGATCTGATTTCCTGGCCTCCTGATTTAAGGGAATGTTCTGCCCATTTTTGTACTCACTATCATAAAATCAACTCCTTGATATTATATGCTACTGTTTTATTGAGGGAAAACGTGTGTGCTGGGGAGGATTGCCTGGACCTAGTGGACTATGTACTAATTTTGAGCTATTTTAAGGTTTCCAAGTCATAAAAGGAAAGAACGCTCATTGGCCTGAACAGGAAACTTTGGACCCCCTGGCATCTAGACTCTCTGCCTCACTACAAAAGCCCCACGATCCCATCCCTTCATTGTCTACTGGATGGGGTGAACTTCAATTGTCCTCCCGACATCGGAATTTCAACCATACAAGTGTCAGTTTTACTTCTCTTATGTTTATTGCTACTTTTTTTTGTCGTTGAAGATTAAGTAATGCTGTAGTTAGCACAGTAACTTCCTGTCGGGTTTTAAATAAAGTAAGTAGAATTAGATCCGGGAGAGCAATGGGATTTTCCATAAAGCAGCAATTACGAACATATTTTCTTTACCCATTTCAAATTCATCACAGGGATGTGGCTGAATGGGATGCTGTGAAGAGGCCAAGCTGATTTTAACAGTGAGGCCTCATGAAAATGCCACAAGCTGCTCTCCTGATCAAAATAACTGGGACATTAGCAGGGGGCAGTCAGGTGGCCTGAAGGTCATCGACGAGTCCAAAGTAAGTTAGGGAAAGGAGGAACTGTGCCTTTGGGAATGGTTTGTGAGTAGTTTGGGAAATTAAAACGAGGGAGATCTACACTTTCCTTATCAGTTTCGGTCACTGCTGTTCATCTTTGTTCCACATAAAAGAGTTTGAAGCCTTCTGCATACACTTCTATGGTCATCTGACCAGCCTACTTCCAAAGTGAATTGACATCGGGATCCCATTGAATTAATTGGACCTAATCTTTGAGGTTTTGTGAAACTCCTGCCTTCGTCAGACAGGCAACTCAACCATGTAAGAAATGCTAAAATAGTCATGTGGAAACAAATGATAAATGTGTTGTTCATATTTTGAATCATGTTCTGCCTATCTACTACCCTTCAGAGTAGGTTAAATCTCCCTGTGAAACAGTCTGAGTTTTCTTGACATGTTGGCAATTTGTTAGTATTGACTTACAATGATTTCCACAATAACTTGAATTTTAGTGGAATCTGGGATGTCTCAGGCCAGGGTACAAAGGATGGATAACAAACATATCAAAATAAGAAAAAAGATATATCAAGTACAATCATTTCTAAACATGCTTTCAGCATTAAGAGTCTTGAGGAACACTGAATCAAAATCTATTGCAACAAATTGGCTTACGCTGCCACCTGGAGGTTAACAGTTTTATATAAGTACACATGCAACATAATCATGGAATTATGGAACCGTTGTGGAACATCAACTTTTTAATTATTTGTTGTACCTGTATACTAACCTTCGTGCATGCGAACACCTAGATCCCTCTGCATCTCAGATCTTGGCAACCTCTCACCATTTAGATCATATGCTGCTTTTTGATTTAGACACAAGTGCCTCAAAAGTCTCCTCTAAGCAATCCCCAGAGGTGGTGGGGCCTTCCTCTTCGCATCTGCCTGCCCACCTTGGACCCTTGAAAGTTGTAGCCGTGGACGGTTCGCTTGGCCCTGACAAAATGACCTTCAGCATGTTTGGCCTGTATAGACACAACTGCCCCCGGGGTCATCCGAACAAACCTTCAGGGCCAACTGACTTCACAGCCTAGCAGGCTCCATCCATTTCAACTGCAAAACCTGAGATGACACTAAGATGCAATTATAGAATCCCTATGGCGCAGAAAGAGCCCATGTGGCCCATCAGCTCTGTACCGATCAGCTGATGAGCACCCCACCCAACCCAACTCCCTACCCTATCCCTTTCACCCTGCATTGCCCATGGCTAATCCACCTATCCTGCACATCCCTGGACACCAAAGGGAATTCAGCTGGGCCAATCCACTTAACCTGCACATCTTTGGACCGTGGGAGGAAACCAGAGCACCTGGTGGGTGGTGCATGCAGACTCAAACCCAGATTCCTGGTGCTGTGAGGCAGTAGAGTTAACCACTGAGTCACCATATGTGGGAGGGAGTGAAAGAAGAAAACTTATTGAGGGCATTTTGGTGGCATAGATGACAAAGCTGTATATTATTTACTGCAAATAAATTGCACTGTTTAAACCTTACATCTGTTTGTTTGACTCCCTATGTTGCTTCAAATATATGTGTGTCAGTATGGTACCTAACTTCATGGAAACGCGGCATATTCCTTGAATTGCTGGCTGGTCCTGCTGGTACCATTGCCCCTCATTATCCAATATTTTTACTCTTTCCCTGGTTTCAATGTCCAAAAGCATCAATGTGAATGAAGTGGATAGTGATGCCTGGGACTGGAAACTGAACAGCAAAAAGGGAACAAATGCATTAGGACGACCTGGGATTAGAGACCTTACAGGTCTGTGTCCTGTAAACTGCATGGGGCTGCGTGTAATGTTGTCTGTCTTTAAGGGTTTTCACACTGGTGGGTCCTTAGCACCCTTCCTCACAGCTGGAGTCACTTACCTCACCTGCTCCAAGTGTGGTTGCAACCAATTCCTTCCCCATTGTGCATTTTAGATTTCCAAAACCATGAAAGGTGGCAGTGAGCATTCTTCAGTGCATGTCCCTGTGTGCAAACTGTCCTTATAGCTGCCTATCAATGCTAGTTGCTGCTCAACCCTGCAATGTAGATTGGTGCTTCCTGAGCACCCTGCTAGTACATCAAAGAGGTGCAAAATGATGGTCATTAGGGGTTACAAATGTTGGATGTCAATATCTGTGAATGAGGGCTGCATGTGGCTGTGTGCCTATGGAAGACGGTCTGGGATGGGGTTTGGTGTTGAGCTGCACAGAGGGTCCTTGCAGCCAGTGACAAGCTGATACTGCCAGCTATCTGCTCTGATTTGCAGGTTGAATTTTCTCAGTGACTATTTTGTTTGGTGTATAGGAAACTGAAGATTAATGAAGTGGGTCAGGCTGTCAGTACAGCGCTTAAAAAGGTAAAATCCCCCTTAATTGGCAACATGCTGTCTCCTGGTGAGAAACCTGTCTTATCGCTCATCAAAAGCATAAAAGATAGAATGAAATGCTCCTGACATTGTGATAGGCCTTGCAGGACCTCTCATCCGATTCTGCCACAAATCCCAATATAACCCATGTCGCTCAGGCACCTATAAGATTCCACTCAATTTAATTAATTAACTTAATTAATTTGGTAATTTAAAATCATGGCTTTACTATCCTTCATTTTGTTCTCCCCCAAACCTAGTTCACTCAGAGTATTGAATAGAACAACCCACTTTCTTTTTTCAATCTCTGAGGCAAAATTTATATCCATCCTACTACTTTCTCTTTCATCCCATGGAACTCAATTGTACTAACAAACCAAGTATCAAATACCTTTTGGAAGACAATGGCAAATGCACTTCCCACATTCATCCATCCTCTCCATAGCAACATCAAAACACTCTTATCAAGTTGGTCAAACAATGATTTGGCTTCATAAAACTGTGCTCACGCGCCTTTACTAGACCATGTTTGTCCAAGATTTCATTTATATCCTCTTGTTACTGAAAGATTTCCCACCTCTGATGTTAAATGGATTTACTGGTAATTACCAGGTTTATCCACTTTTGAGCAAGGGCTTGACATTTACATCCTCTGGTCCTTTGGCACCATCCCTTCATCTGAGGAAAATTGGGAGACGTAGCCAACTCTGATATAATTTTTGCCCTTTGCTCACTTAACAATCAAAAGTTATCTATCTGGGCAGCTTAAGTATGTTGAATTCTGTCAACTTTTCTTCTAACTGGGTGTTAGATTTTTTAAAATCTCATGCAGTAGTTTTGGCAAAATCTTTTGCTTGTTAAATGCTGATTCAAAATCTCCATTTTATAAGTCAACGAAGATTTGTAGTTCCACTGTCTTAACTGTTACTATGTTTCTTCTAAATCAAAGTGAATTTTTAAGTCCCCCTAGTGTTGACCCTGTTTTCAAGGCATATGAAATCCATTTCTGTTTTTACAATTGTGTTTATCTTTGTTTACAATAATTTATCCTTATTTAAGCATGCTTTTTAAATACACTTCTATCTAAAACTTTTGAATTTTTAAAATTCCCACTTCAATCCTTGTATCACATTTCACTGCTGAGCACTCAATATAATTGTGATATATGTATGAGCTCCTAACATGTCCATTTTCTGATACTTTATCAGCGCCTTTTGGAAATTTATATTCACACCGTAAATGGCGCTGCCTCATCCACTTACTCTGTTATCACTCAAATACTTATCCAAGATAGCCAGGCATGATTTGCCCTTAAATCCATGCTGCATTTCATTTATTAGTCTTAATGATAGATGATTTACTATCAAACTATTGTTTCGAAAAACACTCTCACCACCGACATTAAGCTGACTGACCAATGTTGTGTATGGGCGTGAAAGGGTTAATACTTGATTGCGTGCTAAAGCACCATCCCCTCAGATGATGCCATGTTGGCATGGAAGAGTAAGTTTGGAGCTGGTAAGGAGCAGACTTGTGCCCCGTGCTCTGCTGTGACCCATGCTCTGAACTGTCCCTGTGGTCATGTCTATCATATTTATGAAATTTTTAAATAGTTTCAGCAATATAATCAAGCTTCTATTGTTTATTCAACAAAACTCTTCTAATTAGGAAAGAAAGTTGGCTATCTTGCACATATGGAGCGTGTAAGCCCCTAAAGAACCCACAGAATTAGAGGATATGAATGTTGATGCGCACAACATGGTGATGAGTGTAGGATCCGAACATTTAATTCAACAGCAGACATCCTAATGTATCAAACATTCTGGGAACCTCGAAGATCTCGGGGAAAGCAGGTAATGTTGATTGCTTACAACAGCACACCCCTGAAAAACCCCATGGCAGCACTCAACACTGAAAAATACTTCAAAGAGTGGTACAAACTACATTGTATGTGGAAGTTGTTTGAAGTCTAGTTCAGACAATAAGTAAAAAGACATAGAATCCCTACAGAGTGGAAGCAGGACATCAAGTCAGCATCACTTCTCCAAAGATCATCCTATCAGGATCCACCCTATAACACTGCATTCCCCATGGCTAATTCCCCGAACCTTTATATCCTTGGACACTGCGGGAAATTCAGCACAGCCACTCCACCTAACCCACACATCTTTGGACCATGGAAGGAAAGCATGGAAGGAAACCCAGGCAGGCAAGAGGAGAATGTACAAATTCCACACAGGCAATCTGTCGGAGGCTGGAATTGAACACAGGTCCCTGGCATTGTGAGGTAGCAGTGCTAACCACTGAGAGAATGCATGGGTCAAAGCTAAAATCCATAGTACAAAAAAGATTTTAATAAAACCCAGTGGTTCAGGCTGAAAGGGTGAGAATTTAAAAAAAAAATAGGGGGCAGACCATAGTGCATGCTTGGTGTAAGGCAAGGATAGAAAAGAGCTAATGTGCCAAAAGAGAAACTTCTTTATCTCAGAGCCGAGACTTTATTACAGTTGAAATAGACAGAAACTCGACCAATAAAGCCACAAAAAGTGGGAAATTCTTTATTATGTTTTAGGGAATTGTCAGCTAGGAGGGCAGTAACAAAGCATGACAGAACTGTCATTCCTGCAAAATAAAAATCTCGGAAGAATTATAAAATACTTAAACACCTTTTAGAAAGTCATGACAATAGAAATAGTATTGCCAAGAAAATATAATTTCAAAGATTGGCCAAATGGAACACAAATTGGATATCCTGGAAAAAGCAATTCCTGAAGTATAGAAAAGCTTCTAAACTGGACATTAAATTAGAGGCTGAACAAGTAAATACACTTCTGTGTGCAACTGTTAGTATGAAATATTACATTATCGTTTGCTATGGTGTAAAAGAAGCAACAAACACATTTCTCTCAGTGGGTATTGGTCTCCTTAACTCTCCAGATGAAGTTGATGTTGAGACATTTATACAGGCTCAAAAATGAAGTTGATTGACAAGAAAAATGTGCATTTTCAACTCCCTTATATGTGTTCCCTTGTAACAGCCCAGAAACAAAAAGCTGTTCAAATACTGGTCCATGTATAAATCGTTACTGCCCAACCAGTTACGGAGCAACTAATAAAAGACCTAACTGGACTTCCCAGGCTCATCATGAAATAAAGGATGGCAAAATCAAGTGAGATGGCTCAGTTGGTGTAAGAGAGCTGTTTAACATTGTCAATGTAGAAGGAGTCAGAGATGTACACCATACAGAGTGGTGGAAATGTCTAGCCCTCTGTCTTTGAAAGCGGAACAGTCAATGTCAGTGCTGAAAAAAAACAGCAATCCTTCAGTATCATGATTAAGAGACTATCAAACAACCAGAATACATTTTGCCTGATCAACAACTTGAGGGCAATGTGTGATTGACTTAAATTCCATTTGAAAATTGGAAAGGCTTAAACTAGAAAATGTCAAGGAGCAACTGGTAAAGGAATGGCCAATAAAATATTTTATAAGGTTCCATAATCTCATGGTGAACTTAAACAACAGCAGGATCCCCTAAGGATTATTACATTGGAATAAAAAATTTGTTTTGTAACATTAAAGGACATGGAAAACTATGACTGGACTGGCTTAATGGAAATGTTTTCCACTGTTGTTAGAACCGCAAAGGCTTGAGATTCCAAGAGCCAAAAATCTTTGAGGAGAAAGGCAAAGCAATTTCACAGTATTTCCTGCCTGAGTCGATTGGAGAATCTATAACTGAATTGTTTTATTTTAGTGAAATCTCCAGATCATTTGAATTTGAAAATTTAAAGTCTTGAGGGTAATGGGGTACTGGTGGATGCAATTACACAAACAAATGTATAATTATAATAGTTAACTATTATAGTTAATAGTTAATTAATAGGGTGGGATATACATTCATTTGAGAGTGTCTGAAATGGTTAATGCTTGATTGAGCGCAATAAGCAATGTGATGATATCAGAAGGACTTGATGGGAGAGTAAAGTTGGAACTGATAAGAGACAGATCTGAGGCTGATGTACTTCTGACAGTCTCTATAGTAACATAGATCATATTCATATAATCTGTAAATAGTTGCAGTATAAAACCTTCTTATTGTTTATCTAACAAGACTCTTCTTGCGAGGCAAAAAGGTGGCTACCCTTGTACATAGTCAACTTGATAAGCACCTAAAAAAATCTCACAAACTTAGAAGTCACAGATGATAATACACCCAGAAGCTGTAATTTCTGTCATATTATTGAACAAGGCTGAACATTCTTGATCCTACAATCCCCTAGCACTGCCTCAGAATCCATGGTAGATTATGAAATTGTAGCCAAAATCTCCACAGTTGCTAACTTCCCTCAGCATCCAAGGGTACATCGCATCCAGATCAAGTGTCTTATCCACTATACATGTAGCCTGCCTCTCCAACACCTCATCCTTATCTATTTTACCTCATCCAGTACTGCAGCAATCTTTTCATTTCCCAAAGCTTTTGACAAAATCCCACTTTTTGATAAACAAGGACACATTCACATCTTACGAATGGCATTTGTACACCTTATTTAAAAATCATAACACTTCAAGTTGGCCTTCTGTTGCTGTTACTGCACAGAACAAATTAATAAATGCCATAGTGATTCTCCTATTTAAATATTAACTTATCCTTTACTGGCATGACTGATAGTTTGGAAATCAGTAAGCTCCCTGAAATAGCAATTTGAAAAAGTCATATGCATGCTACTTGAATATGTAAGCTGCAACTTGCTGTTTTCTTGTTTCAGTTTGGAAGGTGGTAGGTAAATCTATCATTAAATATTGTGATGTTGTCCTTATTTATTGGGAAAATGCTAATTGAGTGGCTGATCTGTATCAATTCTATTGATGAATTTCTTATCTTCATTGTCTGGGCAGTAACCTCGTTGGACAATTCACTTGTTATTTGAAGGAATTGTTCAACATTAATTCCAGATTTTTTAATTAAAAAAAACCTTGTTTAGAGATGTTATTGAACACCTTGAGTGGGATTTGAACTCACATCTCCTCATCCAGACGTGGGCACTACTATAGTGCCAGAAGAGCCAAGAACCTTGAAATTGATTGAATAAAAATCATGTGTTTCATGGAAAAGTTGAAAATGGTTTCCATTGTGTATGATGGTGGATCATCTGGTGGATAATAAAAAGCCATTGGTTCTTTTCTTCCCAAAGGCATTGTGATGCAATTTGGCATTTTGACACAATTTTGAATCTTCTGGTTATGTTAATATACAAATCATAAATGATTTGCCACATTATCATGAAGTCTGATCCTCCTTACCGCTAAAACATTTACAGATTAACTATAGCATTAATGATATGAATTTGCCTGTACGGCAAATATTTTCTGGTGCATTTATTTGACACTACTGTTAAGCTTTTTGTTGCAAAAAAAAATATCAAGAAGACTGGCATTAAGTCAAAATGGAAAATAGCTCAGATTTTATACAATTTTTCATTGAAATAACATTTCAATTCATGAGCTGTAAATTACCTCTTATGCTGTGTCAGCTTTCCAGTTCTGCATTAGGCTAGGTGCCAATGGCATATTCTCAGTGTTAGTAACTTTGGCCATGTGTTTTAACAAAGCCATCACCACAGTTTAGGTTCTGGCTAATGGATGAGTTTGCAGGCAGCTCAAAATTCTAAAACAAAATTAGAAATTGCTGGAAAAAACTCAGCAAGTCAGGCAGCATCTGTGGAGAGAAAGTTCTGAAGAAGGGTCACTGTACCTGAAACATCAAATCTGCTTTTGCTCCACAGATGCTGCCTGACCTGCTGAGTTTTTCCAATAATTTCTAATTTTCGGCATCAGCGGTTCTTTTATTTTGTTTAGAGCTCAAAATTCTACTCTGCTACTCTTCTAGTGAAACAACAGGTCTTTTAGAATTGTAAATCTGTGGTCATTTCTGCCTCATTATAACACCTGACAAACAGGACTGTTTTCAAGTGTTTACCAGAATTCTGCTGGGAGGTGGGCGAAGCTTTGGAATTCCCAACATGGATCTAAAGGGAAAAGGAGACTTTACAGATGATTTATCAGAGGGAAGTCAGATGGTCCCTGAGACATTTGGCACAGACGTATCATTACTTACTGACATTACAGCACTGGTTTGCAAGCCCCAGCAGTGAGTAGTTTTGGTTCCCTTATTTAAGAAAAGGTATCATTTCACTGGAGGCAGTTCAGAGAAGGTTCGCTGGGATCATCCCTGGTAGGAATGAATTGTCTTATGAGCCAAGGCTAAACAGGTTTGGACTCTACTCACTGGAGTTTACAAGAATAAGTGGCGATCTTATTGAAACATACAAAATTCTTAAGGAGCTTGACAGGGCAAATGCTGAGCGGATGTTTCTCTTCATGGGAGGGTCTAGGACCACACAGCATAGTTTTAGAATGAAGTGGTGCCAATGTAAAACTGAGATGAAGAGGAATTCCTTCTCTCAGAGGGTCATGAGTTTTTGGAACTCCTTGCTACAAAGAGCTATAGGAACAGAGTCCTCGTGTATATTTAAGGCTGAGATCAATGGGAGATCAATGGCTGTTCAGTGGGAGAATCAAGTGTTATGGGGAAAGGGCAGGAAAATAATCGTGAAAAATGCCAGATCATCCATGATCCTATTGAATGGCAGACTCTTGGTCCTATTTCTTGTGGTGCTGTGGTCTGTGAAGCTCACCATAGTTCTTTAGGCAAAGCAGAAGACTGTTTCTGAGAAATGTCTTTCTCCAACTTCTCTGCATCTGTTCTCAAGTTCTGCAGGTAGTTTGCATTGCAGTACGATAGTTTATCATCTGTTACCAGAATTGATTCTTTGTGCCTTTTGAGAGGATATTTCTGACACTCAAACGGTACAGCTGCAGATCCATTCAGTCATCCATCAGACAGGGACTTGGATGCTGTAGCATTCTGTCACCTGCCCACAGAATCAGTGCTGTACTCGAATTTGGGTTTCCTTTCATTTCCTTTATTTTATGCCTGCCAACTTTCCATTTCACAGCCAGGCCTGAGAAACAGTTGACATTGATTTTAAAAGCCGATTATATAATCTTGCAATAGAGAAGGGGACCATTCAGCTCATCATGCCAGCAGAAAGAGTTAGTTCCTCTGCTCCTTCTGGACAGAATGGCAAATGTTTCCATTTCACATTTAAATCCAATTCTCTTTTGAAAGTCATTATTTGATCTAACTCATCAACCTGCTCAGGCAGTATGTGCCAGATCATAGCTTACAATAGAAAAGAATATTTTATCCTCTATTTATTTTGTCATCATCATAAAATTGTGTCCTCTAATTACAAACCTTTCTGTCAATGGATTATTTTTACTTGTGTAAAACAATAAAGAGCATTGGGAGTGGGACAAGTTCTCCAGTTTTTGCTTTGCCCCACTGCCACCAAATCTGTCAGTATGTTCATGAAAAAAATTATTCTAAAGAAACAAACTCCTTACAATGATGATCATTGCCCAACACTCCAAATACAAAAACAACATGTTGAGAGCTCAGCTCCATGGCTTGAATCAGCTGTGTTGCCGATTAGCAAACAATGGAAGCAGGAATGTATTACATTAAGCAGGAGTGTCGAATTATGATCCTGAACTTTTCCCCGATGCATCCTACCTCACGCTTTGTAAAATGGGTTTGAGATAGATCAAAATTGGGCTTGCAGAATAACGGGTTAATCATGCTTTCACTGTAAGGAGAGTTACTGAGCTTGTGCAAAAGGAGCTAAGTCATAATGATGACAGATCACATGGAATTAGAGGTGGAGTCTGTAGTGGTCCAGCTAAGATGTCCTCTCTTATCATCTCTGTATGGAAGTAAGTTCAATAAAGACTGTTAACATTTACTCAGATGAGTGGGGACCTCATCTTACCACATAGTTAAAGTACAGCAAAGCAACAAACAGCCTGCGCACTGATGGCATAACTGAAGCCAGCTCCTTTCAAATGTATGAGCTTGGTTACCTCACCTTTCAGGTCACAAGAAAGTAACATCCATACCTGATGGCGTCTCAAATTTAGGGCAGCACAGTGCTGATCAGACTGCTCTTCCTTTGTCTCTAACAGCTGGACAAATATATACTGGTTCTTCTTACCCAACCCTGCTGCAATTCATTCCTGTAGCTTCTGGTTCCACCCACACTGCAGCTCACTAATGACAATGTTCTCTCTCATGACAGAACCTTCCAATGCTAACAAATTCACCTCCCCCATTCAGTGCCATCGGCCACTTATGGACACTGCAACAACTGTGGGAACAAAGAGAATCAGGGAGACAGCACGATCTCCCATTTACATGTTCAAATCCTCGTAATTTTGAAAATTGTTATTAAATCTTTACTTTTGTTTTCTGTTCTAAGGAGAAAAGTCCCAACTTCTCCAGGCTGTCTACATAACTGTAGCCCCAGCTGGTACATAAAATTGAAATGTGTATGTGAATAGTTAGACTGCATCACCAATGAGATTGAGTTTGATTTGTTGCTTGAGTTTGATTTATTGTTGTCACATGTGAAAAGTATTCTTTTACATGCTATACAGGTAGATCACACCATACAAAGTGCAACAGGGAGGTAGAAGAGAAGGTACAGAAAAAGAGATCAACATTAACATTAAAGAAGGCTGTCCAAGAGTCTGAAAACAGCAAGGAAGAAGCTGTTGTTGAATTTGTTCATGCATGTATACAAACATTACACCTTCTGCCCGAGGTAAGAAGGTGAAAGACGGTATAACCAGGGTGTGAGGGGTCTTTCATTATGTCAGTTGCTTTCCCAAGGCAGCAGGAAGTATAGACAGAGTCAATGGATAGGAAACTGGTTTGCTTGATGGACTGAGCTGTGTTCATGACTCTCTGTAGTTTCTCATGATCTTGGGTAAAGCAGTTGACATATCACGCTGTGATGCATCCAGATAGGATGCTTTCTGTGGTGCATCTATAAAAAATGGTAAGAGCCTTTGTGGACATGTCGAATCTCCTTAGTCTCCTGGGGATGTAGAGATGTTGTGTTTTCTTAACCATTGCATGGATGTGGGTGAACAAAGACAGATTGTTGGTAATCATCCTCCCAGGAACCTGACACTCGACCATCTCCACCCTCAGCACCACTGACGCCGACAGGGGCTTGCCCTCCACTCCACTTCCTGAAGTCAATGACCAACTCCTTCATTTTGCTAATGTTAACAAAGAGATTGTTGTCTTTGCACCATGCTATTAACCACTGAATCTCTTTCCCATATTCTGTCTTGTCATTCTTTGAGATCCAACCAACAATGGCGGTGTCATCAGCAAACTTGTAAATGGAGTTGGGACGGAATTTGGCCACACAGTTGTGAATGTATGAGGAGTATGTTGGGGCTGAGCATGCAGCCTTGTGGGGAACCAGTGTTGCAGATTATGGTGGAAGAGGTGTTTTCACCAATTTTAGTGAGTGTGGTCTATGGGTCAGGAAGTCGAGGATTCAGTTACGGGGGCGGGGAGCTGAGAGCTAGGTCTCAGAGTTTAGAGATGAGTTTGTTTGGAATTATGGTGTTGAAGACAGAACTGTAGTCAATAAGTAGGAGCCTGACATTGGTATCTTAGTCATCCAGATGTTCCAAGGATGAGTGTAGGACTAAGGAGATAGTGTCTGCCATGGACCTGTTGTACCAGTAGGCAAATTGCAAAGGATCAAGGCTACTTGCTAGGCTAGCATTAATGTGAGCCTTGACTAACCTTTCAAAGCACTTCATAATTATGGATGTCAGAGCCACCTGGCGGCAGTCTTTGGGGTACGCTGCATGATTTTTCTTTGTCACCAGGTTGGTGGTGATCTTCTTGAAGCAGGTGGAGACTTCAGATCGGAATAAGGAGAGATTAAAGATGTCTGCAAAACTCCTGTCAGCTGGTCTGCATACGATCTGAGTGCACAGCTAGGGGCCGCATCTGGACCAGCCACTTTCTGGGTGTTCAATCTCGAAAAGGCCAATCTAATGTCTGCAACAGTGACCATGGGTACAGTGCACCTGAGTCTGTTCAAAGCAAGTATGGAATGCATTCAGCTCATTGGGTAGGGATGCATTGTTGGCTTTAATTCTGTTCAACCTCGCTTTGTAGCCCGCTATGTCGTGCAAGCAACAGGTGTCTGTGTGGTTGGTCTGGATCTCCAGCTTAGTTTGGTATTGCCTCTTGGCATCTCTGATGTCCTTGCAAAGGTCGTACCTGGATTTCCTGCATAGGTCTGAATTGCCCGACTTGTATGCCTCAGACCTGGTCTTCAGCAGGAAATATATCTCCCTGTTCATCCATGGTTTTCGTTTGGGGAATATTTGAATTAATTTTGTTGATACACAGTCTTCTACAAACTTATTAATGAAGTCTGTAACAGTAGGGGACACTTGATGAGGTTGGCCACTGAGTTCTTGAGTATGGACCAGTCCACCCACTCTAAGCAGTCCCGTAGACATCCTTCCATTGCCTCAGACCAACACTGCGCTACTTTCTGTACTGGGTCCTTACTCTTCAATTTCTGCTTGAAAGCAGGGAGGAGGAGCACGGCATTTACACTGGTATGGTGTCTTACCCTCATATGTCTCTATTTTGCAGAACCTGCTTCTTACCTGGTATCAGTAATAGTATATGGTCTGCGAATGGTGAGTGAGAATTCCCAGTTGATGTTGGTAAAAGTAAGAAAACCAGAAAAGCTTCTTGTTCAACCATCACTCTGCAGTCCTTAAAGAAACTCACCAATAGCAGAACCTGAAAACAGCAGTCGGGAACAGCACAGCATGATAGACAAGGCTTTAACCTGTTCCAGAGTGAGAGAACAGAGGATGCAGTTTACCACCATTGTTCTGGGGTTTGTGACACAACAGGGAAAAGCCTCACTGGTACATAGCTTACACAACCAATGCTGAAGGCTGCAACTCCTACAGATAGACAGAGCTTTTTAACCTAGCATTCCACAGTAGAAGATGAACAACTACAATTACGGATGAACATGGATTGCCTTTCCTGGGCAAGTTCACAAAATTGAAGGATAACTTCTGGAATGCTAAATTGTGGTCAATGATCATTGTTACAAAGTGGAGATTGACACCACCCCTCTGAAAACTAAAACCAAAGCACCCAAAGAGGAGTACCTTGCACTATAATCTGTAAAATAAGTGTGAAAAGTGGTGTAACCTGCCTTTCAGCAACTTCTAGTGTTTAAATAAAACAAATCTCTGACACTCACTTTACAATCAATAAGTAACAGTTTATTTATCTAACTCAAACAATGAACAAATTAACTAAATATTAACAAACCAAATAAATTCCTTCTTGCTACTAACTATTCCTAAATAAAACAAAATTTAAATAAGGAAAAGAAGATTTAAATATTATGTTGTTCCAATAAATACATATCCCACTTATATAAACTAAAATACAAAAGAATAGAATTTAGTTTCTCAAAATTGCAGCCAGATTATGTGTCTTTTGACATTCTCTGTGACCTCTTTGTCGAATGTTCTGTCAGGAACGCCTCCTCTGTCGATTCTTCTGTTAGGAATATTAACTAGTTGTGCCTTTGGTGCCTTTGATTTTTTGACGGTGCTCTCTCTAAGACTTAGAGAAGCCTGTGATAGTCAGTGATTCTCTCTTGAGAGCTGAGAGCTGTTAACTTTAGCAGAACTTTAGTTCTCCTGTCTTTGTCCAACTGCCCCTTTCTTTTATACCCTTGATGACATATCAATTTCTTACAATTACATTGGTCTTACTTTGTCAAAACCATCAGATTTAAACTCAGTTGTTTTTTTGGTATCTAAATTCCTGGTTCAAATTAATTGGCTAAATTCAAAAATTGTTGTCTTGATAACAAAACAAAACTGCTGCTTGGCTGGCAAACTGTATAGCTTTTTGATACAAATGTTTCAATTCAGGTGGTCTCTGTACACCTGCAAACCCACAAGCTGCTGCCCGTTGCAACTCTTTATGAATCGCTAAGCATTAAAAAAAACACATCATCTTTCAAAGGGACCATGCACTGCTTTCCTCCCTAGCGTTTTACAAACACCGATATTTTACAAACACCAAATTTGATGTCCTGCCTCCCAATCCACAAGTATTCTACTCAGTTTTGCAATGTCTCCCCCCTTAAGAAAAAAAAGAACCATCATTATGAAATGTTGGCTTCAATTTTTTTCTTTTAAAGCCTTAACTCCATTATAGTTCTAGATCCATACCTCATTAATCTAGAGTTACACATTTCATACTAAATATATATATACAACATCAAACACCATCATTTCTATCTTATATAAACATTTTTCTTCTAACTTCGTGATAAAGCATCCGCGATAATATTTTCACAATGCGCAACATGTGCAACCTGTAAATTAAATGCTTGTAACATGAGACGCCAATGAAATAATCTGGTGTCCTTGTCCTTAAATCTTTCCAGAAATGTCGAAGGATTGTGATCAGTGTTCACAACCGTCCCTGATGCATTGTTTACAATGTAAACATTGAAATTTTGTAAGGCCATTACCAAACTCAATAACTCCTTTTCAATGATTGAATTTTTATCTGGTGGATATTGAGATTTTTTGAAAAATAACTGATTGATCTTTCAATTCCACAGTCATCCTGCTGTAACAAATGTCTCCAATACCTACATCAATTGCATTGATGGTGACTTTAAAGCGTGTAAAGAAATTTGGTGTGGCTAAAACTGGTGCAGTAGTTAACACTGCTTTTAAATTCTCAAATGCTTCCTGGCATTGTTTTGTCCACCCAAATTTTATGTTTTTTTTAACAAACCCGTCAACGGTACCACCACACTACTAAAGTTTGGTGCAAGTTTCCTGTAGAATTCAGTGAACCCTAAAAATCGTAGTACTTCCTTCTTCGAGGATCGTCTTGGAAACTCCTCAATGGCCTTTGTCTTCATGTTCCTCGGGGTCATCTGTCTGTGTCTGATGTTATGTTCTAAGAATGTCACTTCCACCTTGGTGAATTCTGTTTTTGCCAAGTTTATGACTAACTTTCCCTTCCGTAGTTCCCCAAAGAGCTCTGCCATATTCTCCATGTGATTTTTTTCACGAATGGCTACAAATCACTAAGTCATGTATGTTGACGGCACCATTAGTCATCCTGCAACAACTTTGTTCGTAAGCCTTCGAAAAGTGGCTTGTTCATTTTTCATTCCAAAAGGGCATTACTTTACATTGATATAGCCCATTTGGATTTACAAAAGCAAACGCTTCTTTGGCTCTCTCCGACAAAGATACTTGCCAGTAACTGCAAAGTAAGTCCAACTTTGTGATGTAGGTGGCTTGTCCTACCTTTTTCACACTGTCCTTCAGCCTTGGAATTGGGCATGAGTCAGATTTGGTCATCATGTTGACCTTCTGATAATCTACACAGAATGGTTGAGTGCCATCGGGTTTGTAGCCAACACAACTGGCGAACTCCATTCGCTTTAATTTGTTGCTATAATGTCTTCTTGGAGAATTGTTTCTACTTCCTTCTGAACCTGTGCTGATTTGAAAGGATTAACCTTGTACAGGATTCAGAACAGCATTCCCTATGTCAGTCTCATGTACTATGGTATTAGTCCTCCCCATTCTATTTCTACATAGCCTCTCATAGCAACAAGTCTTTCAATTCAGTTCTCTGTTCCTGGGACAGATAGCTCACTACCCTGTCCCATTCTTTAAGGACTTCCTCATTATTCAATTTATTCTGAGGCACATCAAAATCCAAGTAATCTGGATTTGATTCCTCACTCTGAGTGGTAGTAACTAATACCTGTTTCTCTGGTTCCCTTTCCCTGTCACAGTAAGGTTTCAGCATGTTCTTATGACATACCCGATAATTTTATCTAATCTGGCATCCTTACCAGATAATTCACCTGACTTAACTTTTTCTCAATCTATTAGGGAGCACTAAACCCTGCTTTGAAGGGATCCCCTACCACTGGTAACAGCACCAATACCTTATCCCCAAAGGTAAACATACAAATTTTAGATTTGTTATCTGCTTCTTGCTTCATTAGGTGCTGTACCACCTTCAAATGTTGTCTAGCTGATTCACCTATTCTGTTTAATCTTTCTCTCACCTCAGATAGATAATCCAACTGTGAGATCTCTGACTTCAGATCTATCAATATTTTCTTAATTCATTTTAAAGGCCCTCTTACTTTGTGTCCGAATCAATTCAAATGGAGTAAACTGAGTTGATTCATTTGGAGCATCTCTAATAGCAAATAATTTAAATGGGATACCTTTATCCCAATCATTTGGGTAATCCTGGCAATAAGCCCTCAGCATGGTCTTTATGGTCTGATGCCACCTTTTCAATTCGTCCTGGGATTCAGGATGATATGCACTTTATTTAAAGTGGTGGATGCCTAAGCTATCAATGACCTCCTTCAGTAATTTGTCAATAAAATTAGACCCTTGATCTGACTGAATCACCCTTAGTCCATAACATGAAAAGAAAGCAAGCAATCTGTTTTGGCTTGAAATTCCATAGTGGAATTGCCTTCGGAAACCTGGTAGACACATCCATTATGGTTAGCAAACACTGTTTCCTACTTTTGGTTTTAGGGAGTGGACCCACACAATCAATCATAACCCACAGCAAATGTGGGGATTGGCATCAAAGGTGCTGGATTTATGACTGTCTGTGGATTTCCTAACCTCTGACACGTATGACAGGAATGGTAAAATTCAACCACATCCTTATGTAATACAGTGAACAAATGAATTACATTATTAACAAACCTAATAAGTCTTTTCTAACTACTAACTGTTCCTGAACAAAACAAGAATCTAATAGTATGTTATTTCAATAAATACAAGTCCAACTTACATAAATAAAAAGAAGAATAGAATTTAGTCTGTCAAAATCACAACCGGATTATGTGTTTTCTGGGATGCTCTGTGCCTTTTCTGTCAAATGTTCTGTCAGGAATATTAACTCGTTTTGCCATTGATACCTTTAATTTTTAGATGGTACTTTCTCTAAGATTTGGAGAAACCTGTGAGAGCCAGCGATTCTCTCTTGATATCTGAGAGCTGTTAACTTTGGCAGAAGGCAGTTAGTTCTCCTGTCTTTGTCTAACTGCCTTCTTCTTTTATGTCCTTGATGACATTTCAATTTCTTATAATAGCATTGGTCTTATGTTATCGAACCCATCAGATTTAAATTTAAAAACCGAAAGAACTGCGGATGCTGTAAATCAGGAACAAAAACAAAGTTGCTGGAAATGCTCAGCAGGTCTGGCAGCATTTGTGAAGAAGAAAACGGAGTTAACATTTCGGGTCTGGTGACCCTTCCTCAGAACTCAGATTTAAATTTAATTGTTTTTTGGTATCTAAGTTCCTGGTTCAAATTAATTTGCTAAATTCAAAACTTATTGTCCTGATGACAAAAAAAAGACTGCTGCTTGGCCAGCAAACTGTACAGCCTTTTGATACAAATGTTTCAATTCAGGCACTCTCCGTACCCCTGCAAACCCATAAGCTGCTGCCCACAGACATCCTTTTTGAATCTCTAAGCATAGAAAAAGCACATCTTCTTTTATTGGGACAATGCACTCCTCCCCGCTCCTAGCATTTTAACAAACACCAATATTTTACAAATATCTAACGTCCTGCCTCCCAATCCACAAGTGCTCTACCCAACTTTGCAACAGTCATCAAAGAAATTTTAAATTGGATACTGACACCGAGTGCCAGTTCTTTCTGATAAGGTACAATGACTGAAGCCTCATGTATCTCAAGCATCAACCATACAACTTCACACTTCAGGGGAACATCTGCCTGAAGGTGACGGGTCAGTTGGCAGCTACATCTTGATGTACTGGCAAAGAAATTGCAGGCACACTTAATGTTGTATCAAATCAGGAGTACTCATTATTGAGCTGGGTAGTCTCATGAATTTGCAACTTATGTGTGCCACAGAGAAGCTCCACAACTGGAAGTTGGTGAAATTGAAGTTACAATTCGCAAAACTGTTTATGGGTCTCAGGAAGCTGCAAATGGCTTATTCCATTATTCCCAAGCCAGATTCCAACAAACTATGATATTTATGTTAAGGTAACTTCCACACATGCTCTTTAAGAAGGTAAAACAAGAGATTGAATCATGCTACCTCAGGGAGTCACATCGCTGGTAACACAATTTACTCAGTGGTGCACAAGTCTGGTTCCTGCGCCCAAACTGATCCAGCTCGTCAGGTATATAACTGCGAGACTGGGTCTGTGGCAGATGGTGCAGGAACCAAGAAGGAAAAACATACTTCACCTCATCCTTACCAAACTGCTGGAAGCAGATGCATCTGTCTTTGACAGTATTGGCAAGAGTGACAATCACACAGTCCTTGTAGAGATGAATTCCCACCTTGTATTGAGAATAATCTCTACTGTCTTGTGTGGCACTATCATGGTACGAAATGGGATAGACTTCTAACAGTTCCAGCAACTCAAGACTGGGCATCAATGAGATGCTGTGGGCCATCTATAGCAGCAACATTGTACTCCAGCACAATCCGTAACCTCACGGCCTGGCATATCCCCCAAGCAACAATTACCATCAAGACAGGGGATCAATCCTTGTTCAAGGAGCAGCCCCAGGCATACCTGAAGTTGAGGTGTCAACCCCTGATGAAGTTACCAAACAGAACTATTTGCATGTGAAACAAAATAAGCAGCAAGTGATAGACAGAGCGAAGTGATCCCTTAGCCAATGGATCAGATCTAAGCTGTGCAGTCCTGCCACATTTAGTAACGAATGTTGGTGAACAATTAAATAACTCCGCGTAGGAGGGGGCTAAGGTTGAAGCATTCACAAAAATCCTCAGCCAGAATTCCCGAATGGATTATCCACCTTGGCCTCCTCCAGTGGTCCTCAGAATCACAGATGCCAGTCTTAAGCCAATTTGATTTACTCCATGTGAAATCAAGGAATGGTTAGAAGCATTGAATACTGCAACAGCTACAAGAACTGACAACATTACGGCAGCAGGACTGAAGACTCGTGCGACAGAATTTGCTGCCACACTAGCCAAGCTGCTCTATATCAGCTAGAAACAAGCATCAATCCGACAATGGGGAAAATTGCACAGATATATCCTATACTTGGAAAGCAAGACAAATCCAACTTGGCCAATTACACCCCATCAGTCTCCTCTCAATCTTCAGTAAAGTGATGGAAGGTGTGATCAACAGTGTTATCAAGTAGCACCTGCCCAGCAATAACCTGCCCAGTGACACCCAGATCAGTTTCTGCCAGGGCCACTCAGCTCCTGACCTCATTACAGCCTTGATTCAAACATGGACGAAAGAGTTGAATTCCAGAGGTGAGATGAGAGTGACAGCCCTTGGCATCAAGGCTGCATTTGATCGTGTGTGGCATCAAGGAGCCCTAGCAAAACTGGAATCAATGGGTATCAGGGGGCAAACTCTCTAATAGCTGATGATTGCACAAGGTTCAGCACCATTTGTGACTCCTCAGATACTGAAGCAGTTACTGCACAAGATCTGAACAATATCCAGGCTTGAACTGACAAGTGGTAATTAACATTGGTGCCACACAAATGCCAGACAATAACCATCTCTAATAAGAGATAACCTAACCACCGCTCCTTGATATTCAATTGTATTACCATCGCTGAATCCCCCACTATATATATCCTTGGGGTTACCATTGATCAGAAACTCAAATGGATTCATGACATAAACAGTGGCTGCGAGAACAAGTCAGAGGCTAGGAATACTGCAGCAAATAACTTACCTCCTGACTCTGCAGAGCCTGTCCACTATCTACAGGCACAAGACAGGAGTGTAATGGAATACTCCCCACTTGCCTGGATGGGTGCAGCTCCAATAACATTGAAAAAGCTTGACACCATCCAGGATAAAGCATCCCACTTGATTGTCATCACATCCACAAACATTCACACCTTGCACTACCAACACAGTAGGAGCATGGTGCATCATAAAATGCATTGCAGAAATTTACCAAAGATCCTTGGATGGTACATTACAAACCCCCAACCACCTCCATCTAGAAGGACGTGGGCAGCAGATTCATGGGAACACAACCACCTTCGATTTCCCCTCCAAGTTATTCACCAGCTTGACTCAGAAATGTATCACGGTTCCTTCACTTGGTTCAAAATCCTAGAATTCTCTCTTTAAGGGCATTGTGGGGCTACCTACAGCACTTGGACGGCAGCAGTTCAAGAAGGCAGCTCACCAGCACTTTCTGAAAGGCAGCTAGGGACAGACAATAAATGTTGGTACCACCAACGGAGCCCATGTACCACAAGTGAATTAAATAAAAATCTAATGGCACACTAAGTGCTATTATTCCTGTAAATCTCCTCTGTACACTATCCAAGTCTTGATATCCTTTCTGAAGTGTCATGCCCAGAGTTGGACTCTTTCTTGCTTAAGTTATTATGCTATTATTAATGAATTGTATTATTTATAAACAGCAGCTAATCGCGGCTAGATGATCACAGTGGTCGGAAGAGTGAATGAAATCCCCGAACCTTAAATTAGAACAGCAAACATTAGTCAGTTGTAACAAGTACCAACACAAAATGAAGCAATGAAATTACTTCAGATACTTTAACAATCATTTCATTTCCCATCTTGGCTTTACTTCTACGTTGAAGACTTTGGAAAAAATGGCCGGCTAAATGGGCTGCAATTTTTGTTACCCTGTACTTTCTGGTTTGAAAAATACTCTCATATTTGCATAGCACCTTAAGTCCTCAAAGCATCTCAAAGCATTTCACATTCAATTAATCACCCTTGACATGCAGCCACTGCTGTTTGGAACGTAAACCTAGCAGCCCCTGTGCTCATGGCAAGATTTTACAAACAGCAAATGAGATGATGAATAGCCAGTTAAAGTGTTTTGATGGTGTTGCTTGAAGCAGGAATGTTGAACTCATGGACTCAAATTTCCTTGAGGGTTCTGCCAGATTCCTGCTGGAACATCGACAGCAGGATCCTGGTAGGGGATATCTCTGTCAGCTGTGTCTGGGAATGAACTTCTTTCCAGCCTTTTCAAAGCCACTCCTATCAAAAGGAAAATCCATAGAGTGAGAATGCCCAATGCTCGGAATTCCCATCTCCTTTAATCATTTAGGACCCAGCATAGAACTGGTGTTTGGTATGTGAAGCAACTTTTTTTTTATTCATTCATGGGATGAGGGTGTCACTAGCCAGGCCAGTAATTATTGCCCATCCTTAATTTCCCAAAAGGCAGTTAAGAGTCAAACACATTCCTGTGGGTCTGGACTCACATGTAGACTAGAACAGGTAAGGATGGCAGTTTCCTTCCCTAAGGACTTTAATAAACCAAATTTTTTTTCCCCCCAACGATCAAAAATGGCTTCATGATCATCAGTAGACACTTAATTCCAGAATTATTTTTTAATTGAACTCAAGCACCACCATCTGCCATGATGGGATTTGAACCCTAGAGTATTTGCCTAGGCCTCTGAATTAACAGGCTAGTGATAATACTATTAGGCCATTGCCTTCCCTTAAATGAGGTACACTGCCTTCCAAACTGTGAGAGGCATGTGAAGGTGCAGAGTACCAAGTGAAATGAACTGGATCTCTGAAAAAAGATTATTACTCTTTTACTGCCCCTTCTTTCAGCCCCTACATGGGGAAGTGATTGATTGAGGAGTGAGGCAGGTGTTGGGGGGTTAATGGCTTGTTGTGGGGTGAGAGTGTCAATGAAGTGAGAAATAGCTGGAAAAGAAAACAGAACAGAAGAGATTTCCAATTATGTAACACCACAGCCTCAGGATATCCCAAAGCATTTTACAACCAACGTGGTCACTTTTGTAACATCAGATACACAACTGCCTATTTGCGCACAGTAGGTTCTCATAAACAGCAACAAAGTTAGTGAGTAGACAATGGCTTGAATTTTGGAATAGTAATGATGGTGAAACATTGAAAATGACAACTATTTAAGGAATCTAAACATGTGTGCAAAAATAAGGAAATGTAAATCTCCTCCAAAGATTGTGTTGCTGAGGTTCCCCAAGAATGTGATCCCTGATTAACAGGTCAATTGGCCAAAGCTTCCACTTTTAACATTGTAACAGTTCTTTTAAAAACTACACCTTGTGGAATAAGGTATAACTCAAGGTGCACGCCATCTTCTCTTGGAACTTGTTCACCTCACCTTCATTGTTGCTGGGTCAAGATCCAAAATCTTCTTCATAGCAGGTCTCCACATTAGTGCACCAACATCACATGTACTGTAGTAGCTTGTAGAATCCCTACAATGTGGAAGTTGAGCATTCAGCCCATCAAGCCCTCACTAATGAGCAACCCATGCAGACTTGTCATAGCTGATCTACCCTGCCTACACATCCCTGGATACAATGGGTAACTTAAGCATAGCCAATTTACCTAACCTGCACATCTTTAGGCTTTGGGAAGAAACCAGAGTGCATGGGAAGAATGTACAAACTTCACACAGATAGTCAGTAGATGCTGGAGTTGAACCTGGGTCTCTAGGGCTGTGAGGCAGCAATACTAACCACTGAGCCACATTGGCTCAATAGCACCAGCTCAAGCAATAATATGGATGGGCAACAATCGCCTTTCCAGATCTGTCCAGAAAAGAATAAACTAAAACTATAACAAAAATGTTCAACACATTTTTCTAAAATATAAAAACAATGATTTATCTATATGAAAATTTTAATTAAAATAAGGTGACAGCATCCACAGTTCTTTCAGTTTTTATTTAACACTCAGGAAGCTTGATGTTATTCTGGGGAAAGCCATAGTCACCCAATCTGCATAACCTAATTGTTCATTGTCACTATCACATTGCACTGTGTTGTGGATAAATTGTGTACCATCTATAAGATGCACATCAACAGCTCACCATTGTTTCTCCAGCAGCATGCTGCTAAACTTATAATTTCTACCACTCACAGGCTGATCGAGATTTCAGGCCATGGCTAGGCCCAGGTGATTTAGACATTAAGATCTGGATGTTTTTCTTACCTTTTGGTTTTCATTTGTTTCTGCTCTTGAGATTTTTTTAAAAAGTTTTGGTTTTGTAATCAAGATGGCGCCAGACAACGGGAACTTTATAAATTTTTCACTGTACTCATGTATTCCTATGCTTGAGTACACATGACAGTAAAATCTGATTCTATTTGTCTGTGTTTTGTTTTTGGGATATATAAATGCCAGGATGCAGCAGGCCTTGGATGATCCTACAGCCCTGATTTAAAGTAATATCACTGGGATTATTACTTGTGGTCAAGACTGCTACAAAAACTGGAGACTTAAACTTTGCCCTCAGAATTGGTCAGGTGAGAGGTACAATGCCTACATGAGTTAGGTCCCTACTTGGAAATGTCACCATTGTGGCATTTCTATTCAACAAATCTCAGTAAATAAAGTGCCTTCTTACTTACTAGTGAAATCTATTGTGGTCAGCACTCAAGGGCACTCATGGGTTCCATCTTGATGTAACTTTCAGGATTGTGGCCTGTAGGTCTTGTGTGTTTATATATTTACTGAATTGCCACAGATACAATCAGTATGAATGCTAAGAGGGGCTCATACATACAGCTGAAGAGAAAGCTAATGAGTGGACTATTATAGATGGTATACCAGTAGATCCTTTGTCACTTTGTTTGGAGTCAGAACTCAAAACAATGGGATCAAAATCCTGCCCCATATGGGTGGATCAGTGGAAGAGGAGCTATATTATAGGTAGATTTCTATGGTTTCTGCTTTACCCATAATCTGCATAAACAGTGTCTACCCATGAAGAGTTAATTACTGCCCAGGCTCTTGGAGGGTGGTTGTGCAACAGCAGGAAAAAAAATGGCTTCCATTCCTCTCTTTCTATAAAAATTCAGGGCCAAAAGGCAAGCCAACAACATAACCAGGCTGTTTTTGCCACATCAGTCTGCTTGACTGGCAAAATTACCTCTCTGACTCCTCTTCCTTGTCATCCTGGAGATTAATACAATCCCAGGCTGAGAAAGCTGCCATCAGAAAGGAACAAGAAGCAAAGTGGTCGCGTGAGCACTGACCAGGACCTCCAGATTCTTCAAGCTCCAGATACATTAAATGTGTGTCACTGTGGGACTAATGTGACATTAGTACAGGAATCCAGGTGGCCTCAATGCTCCTAAATCCATGATCAATCGAATGGGGAAGGTAAAGGAAGGAAAGCCAAAATGTCTATTCCTAATCACAATGTGTACTACATAGAGACCAGCCCAGAGTACTAGAAAAAGTTGAAAAACATCTGTAGACAAGCTGATAATGCCTCAGCAAAGTTTATAGCTTAAAGATGGCAGAATATGCAGACTTCATGATACACAAAAATGAGGAATTACATTGTAAAGCAGGAGCACATGGATAAATCATCACATAAACACAGTTTGAAGTAGAAATAAGAATTTAAAATAATCAAAGATTTGTTTAAATGCGAGAGGTGTGAAATGTTTCTAGTTGAGGGATTATGTTGCACTGAAAGATTTTGACACTCAATACTTTGTTTTATGCATTTTCTAGAACCTTAAAAATATTGCAATTTAGTGATTCAAGCCAAACATGACTTCATCTGGAATGGTCCAAATATTTCAGTATCAGCTTGGCTTGGTGGCAACACAGTCAATTCTGAGTCAGATGGTCCTGGAATGAAGTCACATTCCAAGGTCTTGAACAGCGCAGAGTGCTGCTGCCTCAGAGGGGGTGTAGTATTTTGGTTGAGGTATTAAACTGAAGCCACATTTGCTCTTCAGGTAGACATTAAAATTCCAATTAGGTTATTTAAGGAGTTCTCCCAGTGGCCTACATTCATTCTTCAATCATTACTCCTATATGGTATTAGCTGAAAAATAAAGTCACTACAGGCTTCAGTAATCTCCTCTCTTAAAATGGGTTGGGGAATGATACAAACTATTAAACACCCCTCTGAATACCAAGTTATAATAACTTTCTAACTTGTCTTAAAAGTTTATTTTCTTTTGTTCTGATTAACGATTCTGTCCAAAGATATTAATTCTGTTTCTTTCCATGAATGCTACCTGACCAGCCTGAATTTTTCCAACCTTTTTTTTAATCTCCTACTTTCTTGCATAGGAAATAAAAAAAATTAAACACTGGAATTGCTAAACAAAAAAAAAAGTACAATGTGTAATAGTGTGGTTTCCACAAACAATAGAGCAGAAATTTGAGCTCTCAGCAGAAACTGGCCTGATTACTTCTGATCTGGGACAGAAATATATTTAGTTTCATTGATTATTAATGTCATTCTTCTTTTCCCATTACAGCAGTACACTGCGTGAAATCCTGAAGATGGGAATTGAACTGCAATTTGTTTAAATTAAGTAAAACTCATGCCAATTCTGAGCCAGTCTTTGTTTCAAACCAATAGCAGTTTGAACAGTCCCATCACAAGAATGTTTAATATGGCCAGTTAAAGCATTCACACTAGGCAACATCCTTTTGATTGGATGAGCCAACTGCAATTATGTCTGGATTACCACTGGAAATGCACAGAAAGTTTATTTGAGGAAAATGAAAGTGGTTCAAAAGTATATTTCTTTTCCAGTGACGCACAGAAACTAAAAACACTTGTAAACCATGCGGCTCATAAATCATCAGCTCACCTTTTATGCTGGGAGTTCGTTTGGGACCAATAGTGGAAGAAAACTTTTGACTTAATTGACTTCAGTTCTGCTCTGAAATGGATCTGATTGAGTCTGACAGCCCCCGCAGTTGTCCATTCTAACTGATCTGACCGTTTCATTATGACAGCCTCTAATCCCAATGAAGTAAAGTTGTTTTCTTTGTCTTGCGAAGTGGAATACATGATGAACGGGCAGGATCAAATTTGGCGCAATTCCTGCCATGGACAAACACATTGCCAATACTTAAGGGCCAAAATTCCACTACTGGGGCTTTTTGTGTTACATTGTTGGAGCAATACTTGTCAACGAAATTACTGCCTCATTTCACTTTAGTAATTATTTGCAGCTTTGCCCTTGCGC
The DNA here is from genome assembly GCF_021869965.1 of Rhincodon typus. Taxonomy (NCBI): domain Eukaryota; kingdom Metazoa; phylum Chordata; class Chondrichthyes; order Orectolobiformes; family Rhincodontidae; genus Rhincodon; species Rhincodon typus. The sequence goes on from NC_063332.1 coordinate 101,914,413, forward strand.
AGGCAGAAAGCCTAATGGGGGAAACAGAAAATTTGGCTCATTCCAGTTCATTGAGATTCAAGGCCTATTTTTTTTTTAACCAGAGGACACATAGTCAAGGTAATGTGTACAAGAATCAAGAGGGAAGATGAGGGACTCAGCAAGTTCACGAAAAGAAAGAGTTAATAACAGGGAAGTGGGATTAATTACAAAGAGCTGGCAGAGCCATAATGGGCCACATGGCCTCCTTCTATGCTACAATATGTAGTGATACTAACCTAAGCACTCAGGCGTAGGTGCACAGTGAATACAGAATATAGAAAGACATGAAATGTTCTGGGACAAAACCTTGATCAGTGCACTGTATTCATTCATTGCACAATGGCAAGTATCTTGTGACTTTGCTCAATATAAAAAGACAAATCTCGAGCTGTTTGGCTGTGATGCGAGAGCAGAATGTTTTTCTAAATCATCTGAGAGGATAAAATTAATGTTTGGTTTGCAAATATCTCATTGGTACCTTAAGATTTCAGAACAGTTTTAACAATGTTTTCTACTGGAGGATTTCAAATGGACCAAAAGATTTGATGGGCAAAGCTCTTATTCACTTAGGTTGCCCTCTAAAACCTGTCTGGAGGAAATATAAAAGAAGAGAAAAAATACAGAGTGCCCATGGAAAGAAACCTCAGAAAATTGTCAGTGGATGGAGGTGGCAGCCCTATTGAGTGACATTTACTTCTTTTGTGCTTACAACTGGAGACCATTGCAGGAAAATTGATGAAGGAAGGTAAGATAACAGGTTACTGTGTGTTTTCTTCCTCAGGCACCGTACTCACCGACACACTATTAGTCCTCTAATATAATCAACTAAACACCTCTTTGTCCTCAGTGAACATTGGATTCAATAATTCACTGAGATAGTGGCTCAGATTTTCACTCCTGGTGCATGAATTGGGATAGCTCCTGGCTGGCTGTACTGCCTTGGGCGAACCTCTACCAAATGGCAAGATCTTTATTCCATGCAGTGGTATGGGATGGAGCTGGATCTAAAGTCACCAGATACATTCTCAGAGACAGCTACATGAGCTGCTGACTGCCAAGGTGGGCTGATGAAAAAGCCCATTTCAATTCTCTTGACTTTATTTTGGTAGTTTACTCATAATTTAGGCCCCCTAACCCTCACATTGCTAATCCCTTTCCATCTACTGATTGTATTTTCTACATTATTGAACTCTCAACCTTGATATAAGCTTCATATTCCATTCGTGCTAACTCATGTCCCCACCCCACTATCCTGATTGTTCCTTACAGCTCCAATGCCAACTTATTGCCAGCTTATGCCAGCTCACTACAACAATATCAACCCACTCACTACCTTTTGATTTTATGCCCTCCATGCTAACTAACCCAGCATCCATTAGCACATATGAAGTCCAGCAAGAGAGAGGGTGGTTCTGGGCTTCCTTTTAGCAAATTAAACTGGCCAGGTATTTGGGCGAGATGGAGAGCATTTTGGTGGAAGTGACCATAATTTGGTTAGATTTAGAGTATTTATGGTAATGGACAAAGATTAACCTAAAAGAACATTAGGGGAGAGTTAATTTTACTATGGTGAGGTGTGATATCACTAAAGTGGACAAGAAACAGTTACTTGATGGTAAATGAGTACCAAATCAATGGAAGGTATTCAAGAAAGACATGGGGAGAGTTCAAAGCAAATGTGTTCACTTATAGACAAAGGACATACCTCACAAATCCAGGAAAATGAGGGGCTTAAAAGAAATGATTAAAAAAAAATGGAAGCTTACATCAATGCTGAGGGTTCAATAATATAGAAAATATTCAGTGAATTTAAGAAAAGAAAATTAGGAAAACCAAGTGAGGGCATAAAAACTATTTGCAAATAAGATCAATGAAAACCCAGAGACATTTTACATATTCATGTCCTGGACTTTTAGAATGACAAGGTTTCTCTTTCTGCCACTCAAAGATCAGTGACAAATACTCAGCACCAACTAATGCCCTGATGAGCTCTGATCGCATGGAGATGGGATTTCCATCTCAGAGACTTGCTGAACGTCTGATTGCTTTTCAGTTCTAGCAATGCTAGGATCTGCAGTGGACTGGGCTAAGGCAACAAGAAGTCACCTGAATCTATGTCCTGAACGTCCAGGACCATGTAAGTATACAGGGGAGAGGAGGTAAGACCTGGAGGGTTGGGCAGACGGGATATTGAGGATGTTAGTGAAGAGGGAGGAAGCACCCAAAGGGTTTACCATTTCCGAACATGGATGAATCCCTTGACCTGAATGAAGTTGTTAAGGGAAACAAGAGAAGAAATAACAGAGGGTCTGACCATTATTTTCCAATCTGCCTACAGGAGCACTGCCAGAGGGCATGGACAGGACTACAAGCACTGTGATGTGGAGACCCATTTCCTTTGCAGTTATATAGGAATATAGGAACAGGAATTGGCCCCCTAACTCTATGTTGTGCTTGTCTCTAAATGGGACTAAAACACACTTCCCTCTCCAGGGTAGGTAGGTTACTACTGAACAATGGCAAAATACTTATAATACTTAGGTGGTTGTTTTTGACCAGTGTGGACACGATAAGCTGAAGGGCTCTTACCTGTATTGTAGATCTCCATAGCTAGGGATGTTGAAGATCTGAACAAAAGGTCTAGCAGCTTCTGTGGCAAGAAAGCAAAGTTAATGTTTTGAGTCTAGTGACTTTTCTTCAGAACTAATTTGTAGAACCTCTCTTCATTACGTACCCCTGAAGTCCAGGAATCATTCTTGTAAATCTTTGTTGTACTCCCTTCAACGCCAATATATCCTTCCTAAGATGTGATGACCAGATCTGCTCACAGTCCTCCAAGTAGGGTCTAACCAGGGTTTGTTTTGACTGCAGAATAGCTCTGCATTCTTATACTCCAATCCTCTAGGTATAAAGACCACTATTCCTTTAACCTTATTGATTATTTTCCACACCTGTTTGTAGCATTTTAAATATCTATGCACCTGAACCTCAAGTGTCTTTTGACATTAATATATTAACTGCATACCATATAGAAACTACCCTGATCTATCCCTTTTTCCTCCAAAATGGAAAACCTAACACTTGGTTACATTGAAACTCATCTGCCACAGTCTTGCCCGTTCACCAAGTCTATCCATATCCCACTGTAATTTTACACTATCATCAACACTGTCCACAAGCCTAAAACTTTGTATCATCAGAAAATTTGGTTATTGAGCTTCTATGTCTTTACCATAGTCATAGTGGCGTGTGTGTGCTTTTATTTGGTTAGAGGAGGAGGTAGGGAGGGAAACACTGAGGAAGTGTTTAGGGTTGAACTGTCACTTGACTACAGCCCTTCCATAAAACACCTTCTGGAAGCAGTGACTACACCGATGCAGATCTTCCCCACCTCAGTCAATCAGTGTCACCACTCTATTGCCCTTGTCCAGGTGGCATGATGGCTCAGTGGTTAGCACTGCTGCCTCACAGTGCCAGGGACCCGGGTTCAATTCCACGCTCGGGTGACTGTCTGTGTGGAGTGTGCACATTCTCCCTGTGTCCACGTGGGTTTCCTCCAGGTGATCAGTTTCCTCCCATATTTGAAAGATGTGCCGGCTAGGTGGACTGGCTGTGCTAAATTGCCTACAGTGTCCAGGGGTGTGTAAATTAGGTGGATTAGACATGGGAAATGTAGGGTTATAGGGAAAGGGTAGGGGGATGTGTATGAGTGGGTGCTCTTCGGAGGGGTGGTGTGGACTTGCTGGGCTGAATGGCTTGTTTCCACACTGTAGGGATTCTATGATTCTAATAATCATTAATAGCTGATGTGAAGAATGGAGGTCCTAATGCTGATCCTTGTGGGACACCACTAGTCACATCCTGCTGATTTGAGTACCTACAAATTATCACTACTTTCTGTTGCCTGCTACTCAAACAATTTCTGAGCCATGTCAATAACTTGCCCTCAGCATTATGGGCTTCTACTTTATTTAACAGTGTGTTATGTGGAACTTTATATAAAGCCTCCTGGAAGTCCATAAAAACAACATCCATTCTCCTGTCCACTACCTTAGCTACCTCTTCAAAAAATGCAATGAAGTTTGTCAGGCCTGACTTATCAGTCATGAATCCAAACTGGCTCTCCCTGAATAACTGAAAATTTTCATGCTGTTCAGTTACCCCAACCTTGATTATGGACTCAGATGTTGGGCTAACTGATTTGAATTTCTATGGTTTTCCTCTCTCACCTTCTTAAAAATTGGAGGGACAAATGCAATTTACCAATCCAGAGGATGATCAGGGGGTGCTGTTCTTATGTCCCCTGTCAGTTTTACTCAGCTGCCTCCCATTATGTCTTGCAAGATAGAGGACTGAATGTGGATGTGCTGTTCTGTGTTTGGAGGATGTGCCTGCTGCAACAACTCAATATCTCCCGCTGTATAGATGCAGTGAGAGGTGAATATGATGCCTACCGCATTGATGTGTATGGGTGAATTGGAGTATCTGGATATTAAGCATGTGTCACTTACCAGGGAATCCTTTAGGTATGTGATAGGTGTTTAGCACTTTGAACAATATGAGAGACTGGTGTTGTGGATATATCATGTGAAAATGGATTGACAGGGTTAGGGGTTAGGTTGCAATGACAACCCATACTGTAGCCAGGTCCTCCTGCCTAGATACTGAGAGTTGTCCTTCTTTGGCACTTTCTCCCATTCCCTATGGAGGGCTGTTCTTGAAGTCCCTGTGAGGCCAAAGGCATCTCTCCTCCTGCCCACTTGCACTACTAAATCTTTCAGTGCAACATTGTTCACTACGGATCCCTACGTTGCCCTGTGTTCCCTTTCCAAGAATTTGCATCGTGGCAATCTTTCTTTTGTCCAGCTTCCTTTCAAGAGAAAGTCTGCCTTGTGTAAAGCAGGTTCCTGTATCAAATAGGGCGTAACAGTTCAAATGAGGTTACTTGCACTGCACCCAGATTCTTGCAGCAATACTCCTGGTATTGATTTCCAATGTGATCTCTTCACACTGCCTCCTGAGCATATATCTGGAGCATTTGCTACCACCCTGGGGACTGTCATTAATTGTAGGGTAACAAGGAGAACAGAAAACAAAAAATCAAGTGAAAGCATACTTTGAAAACACAGGTTTGAGAATGGACATATGAAATACAAAATGATGGATCATTTCTAGCTCTGATAATGACTACTTTGTGTGTAAATGGGATGAGATGTTTGTCAAAAAATAGTGATGTGTTAACAATATACTCAGATATTAACGTACACATTGGCCAACAATTGAGGGACCCAGGTTCGGTTCCGCCCTTGGGCGGCTATCTGTGTGGAGTTTGTACGTTTTTCCCGTGTTTGTGTGGGTTTCCTCCCACAGTCCAAAGAAGGGCCTGTTTCCACACTGTAGGGATTCTATGATCTACAAAGACAGAAAGAAAACTAGGCTTGGAGGGGGCAGTAAGAATATAAGAAAACAGAGCTCAGACATAACGATGCCAGTTTTTGATGTTACTGAATTCAGTATTGAGACCTTGAGTGGAAATGAAGTGTTGTTCCTCAAGTTTGCATTGTGATTTGGTGGAACATTTGAGCAATCCCAGGACAGAAATATTAGCATGAGAGCAAGATGGTTTATTGGGAAGTCAAGATCATTCCTATAGACAGAGCAAAGTTGTTCTGTAGAGTGGTCACCCTGTCTGTGTTTGGTATTGCCAATGTAAAGGAGACCACAATGAATGCAATGCATGTTTTTCCCCAATAAAATGGTAAACGGGTTGCTATACCCAACACAGAACCATGATTTCTTTACTTGAGGGGACTTCATGTTGATTCAGATGCGTACTAGGCAACCATTTCTTGGGATTAGCAATTCCATTTCCATTGGGCAGCCATCCTCAAAATCCTTCCCATTGCATCAAAAGTTATATTTATAACTTTTGATAAAACTAATTTTAATTAGTTGATGTTGTATTCTGAAATCACTGATTCCTTTTCAGTAATGATAATGATAAAGATAATATCTTGTCAAAAACATGAGGAATATTATTAATACAATCAAAAGCTGTAGTGTATTGAAAGCAAATGGTTTTTCGACATGATTTTTTCCAATTATTTTGAGAGCTTCCATATGTACCTTTATTCCTTGATCTTTCTTGGATACCTTTAAATTACCCTAAGGATGCGATCTTTTCCAATCATCTCCACACCCACAGTCATTGATGAAAGTTTTAGTATGATTGTGTCTGACTTCTGCACCTGGACACAGAGAGCCTCAGGCATAATACTTAGTTACTTAACCTTTGGAAAACCTGAGGTGAAGAAAGGTGACGGTATGATCACAATGCTTAAACTTTCGCAGTGTTAAAGGCAACAATCTTCCATAAAATATGTTTTGTTTTCTCAGCAGCTGTCTGAAAGAAAGAAAATATTTCTTTGAATTGGTTGGAATATTGTTATAAGTAAATGGGTCTCTGTATCATTACATGCATGAGATGAACAAATAAGTATCAGTGACCTTTCAAATTATATATTAACAGAAATCCTCAGTTAAACTAGCTACTTTAATATCACTCCAACTAAACTGCACTCTCTTTTGAGAGAAGTTATTTATTTCAAGTCAACAAAGTATACGATGTTCTTTTTTATTGGAAAAGAGGGCAAGAATATTACGCGTGTAGTTCACAGGAAGCAGGTTTTACAAAACTGTACTTGCTTGTCCGAAAATAGTGCTCATGTCTGTTTCTTCTTGGGCAGTTTGTGGCAGTACAGTCCCTGACCTGCGTCACTGAATGTAGCTCTTGGTAGCTTTGCATAAATGATGTATTATCAGTGGAGCTGGTGAGTGTTTATACATTGAAACTCTGGGATGACGGTGAAGCACTCCAGTGAGGTCTGGAGCTTGTTTTTCAGATTTTTGTGATCATTTCCTATGCCACTTGCTGTAGGCCCCAGTGACTATTTAAAATAGTGGTGGTTCATATATAACATGGGACCTTTGACTCTTTCATCGTTTTTCATCTCCTTATTCACAACAGTAGGGGAATGACTAATGTCTCTTCCTCTGTCTGTCACCCTTTTTCCCTGGTCTTTGTATTTTCTATTCCATTTCTTCAGGAGGGCTTTTGTACTTTGGTCAAACTGACTGATTGTGAGAGACATTATATCTGTATTATTTCTGAAAAAACTTTTTTTCAATGGAGTTTGAAAACACATTTGTGCTTGTTTTCACAGGTGTTTGTACTTGGAAAAGGGTTAGCTGCTGCCTAGGAGGTTCTACCACACAGCACAGTGCAGAGTTGACTGTGCTGTGGGTCCTTTAGTTGTTAACAGTAGGTAAAGAGTTTAACAGATATTAATCATCTGTGCATTACTCAGAGCTGTGTTTTAATTTCTGGCTGTGAACACAAATATTATACTGGGATAGGATTTTATTTTGTTTTGCAAAAGAAAAGAATATATGATTCAAGTAAAAACATCTAAATGGGTTTTAAAAATTTGTTTCCTTGACCAACTTTTTTAACTTTACCTTCTGTCCCCCGACTGGATAGTTCTGAGAAGAGATCATTTACTTTTTAACGTTATTTTGTTCTCTATTTTAAGCAGAAATGATACATTCTTCTCTGCCTACAACATCTTTTTGATATTGAAAGCAATTATAGAGCTGAGAGGGACGAGGGTAAAATGAATGTTGCACTTCAAAAGAATGTTGGTCTACTGTCTATTTCTCCATTTCCTGCAGCATTGGTTTTATAAAGGTACATTCCTAGACTTGCGCTTGCCATGGAGCACACACAGCTCGTTCCTCTTTCTCAATTCAAAATCTTCAAAAAACTCAGATCTCCATAACATAGCTCTTGTCATAATATGCTTCAATACCTTCCCAAAAACAAGGTAACATTTTGCTTTACAAAGAAGATGTAAGCAAACTTCTATGAAAAAGAGGCAAAGGCAAAAGTCTATGCTATAACTGTTTAAATTAATTGCCATTTGATTTACAGCACAACACTGTTTATATAAGTTCACAATTGTGTTCAACTCCCGATGAGTGGATTTTAAAAATTAACGCTCCTGTGCATTGCTTTGCATGATCTAAATGAATACTGAAAATGCAGTCTTGGCAAACATGCCCCGTACAATTTACTGTTCATAAATTTTCATGGACAGAAAATCATGTCGAGCGTGATCACCTCCCTGACTGAATTCCCAATGTATGCTTCCAACAAGCAAAGCTCTAAACTGGCAGTGTTAATTCATAAAATCTGTCCCATGGAAGTCCTGCTGCCAACTTGGAACTTAAACTATTAGGTTACAGTTTGATAGATGTGTATTAACATGTTGAGGTTTGAAATAAAATCAGGAGCAATTCTCTTTCTCTTATTCTATTTCGCTCACGAAACATGGAAAGGAATCGGCAGAATAATTATTTCTTCTTTAAGTCTTAGAAACAAAAACAAATGCCACTGTTATCTTTCTGGTGGCAAAGCACATACCAGCAGGTTCACCCAGTTAGACTCACAAAGCCAGGCAACAATGGGTCCTATCCACTGCTGTTGGCAGTGCAGAGCAGTGAAGAGTGCAAGATGTTTTTACAGCTGAAAATAAGATGAAGCACCATGGCACCCCCTTGTGCTCTCCATTAGCTGCTAAACTCCATGAAGTACAACAGCTAGTACATAAACAACTTGTGAAAACCATTCCATTAAAAAAAAAGCATCGAGAGAGGAGGAAAATGTCTTTGATTTGAAAAATGTAGGTTTACACTCAATAGTACACAGGATGGACGCGTTCTTTAAAATAGTAATTGGACGGCCTTCTTGAATCAATGCAAGAAAACAATCTTTTAAATTTTATTAAATCAACTGGTTTATGTTCTTGCTTATTAGTTTAAAAATCTGTGTCTCATCCAACTCTTGCAAAATTTTCTATTATTCAAAATTTAGAAGATGAGATCTAACACTGTAATTAAGTTAGGGTTAATTGTAAAGAAAATGAAACTTGTGCAGGGCTGATGTGGTCTCTAAAGGCAAATGTAAACGAATGATTAAACTAAAAACTGAACCATGTGGGCTGTCTGAACTGCAAAATTAGTTTTACAGTGTTAAAAATGTAAGTATTTTATGTTGATGGAGAAATTTACATTTGTTACCTTTGGCTCAGTTTATAATTAGTACACTGTATAGCATGAAATGGAGAGGACAGAGCCAGAAATTCCTGGGAATGATTCTCAGAAGAAATTGAGTTAAGATGGTAATGGGACAACATACGAGAAACTGCAGTTGGTGTCAGCATTACATATATTCAAACAAATTCCTAACTATTATCCAATTACTTTTGCAGGAATGTGCCCATGTATGTGGAGATTAGTAAGGGTGATTTAGGTTTTGTCTGTGATGGCTATTGTAGTTGAATAGCGTTCTCACACTCTCTGTCAATATTCATATGTGAGAAGTAGCCGGTCAGGCAAGTTGAAATCACATTTCTTAAGAATCAGGTGGCTTGTTCTGTCCAATTTTCAGCTGGGGAGAAGATATTAAATTAGTATCATACCCACGATTCTTTGCAAAAATGTCCTCACACTCTCTTACCTAGATCTTGCCCTTATAAATTTCTTTCGGCACTAGGTGAGAATCTGGCCATGTTGGTGGGCCAAGAGGCTGATGAAAAGGGCAGATGTAGATCATTCAGTCCCTCAGGCCTGATCTATTATTCAATGAGATCAGAGCTAACCTGTGACCTAACTTCACATGCCTACTTTTGTATGATATTCCTTAGATATTTCTTAACATCTTTGTTTAACAAAAATCTATTCAAGTTATAATGAACATACAATTTAGGGTAAATTTGTGCTAAATTTGTGCATGAAAATTCACCACTTGTAAAAGAGATTCCCAAACTTCTCTATCGGTGTGAAAGGCATTTCCTAACTTCATGCCTTAATTCCTGATTTAAATTTTTCAGAAATGTTTCTCAGTCCGACGGTTCTAACTAGCTTTAGAAATAACATTAAATAACACTATGCTTCTCCTTAGTAATATGGGAAGGATCTATTAGGGGCCTAAGTGGTGTGCACATAGTGAGATGTCTGACAGATTTGATGAGGTCCATTTTAAGACTGAGATCACCTTGCTCCATTTTTTATTATTTTCATAAGCGCTACAATTGTTTTGTATATTGCATACATTTAAATACAACACCCTCAGTCCTCCAATGATTGCACCCCCCACCCCTTTCTCATAGTTATCGTCTTATCTGCTGTGCCTGAAGTTAGATTCCTGCCCTATTGCATACTCTCCGTCTTATTACTTGTTCTGGAAACTTTAATAACCTCTGCTGAGCGCCTCCCCTTCCCTTTAATTTTTTTTCCATAGTTTTCCATGCACAGCCTGAGTTATGCAATTCACCAGGATTGTAGACCCAGCTTGATTCAGGTGGAGCCTATCCCACTGGAACAGCTCCCTCCTTCCCCAGTACTGATGCCAATGTCCTGTGAATTCAAACCTGTTTCTCCTACACCAATCTTTGAACCATGCGTCTATGTCTTTAATCTTGTTGACCCTGTGCCAATTTGCTCATGCCTCAGATAGTAACCTGGAGATTATCGTCATTGAGTCATACAACTTGGAAACAGATCTTTTGGTCCAACTCAGCCATGCTGACGAGGCTTCCTAAACTGAACTAGTCCCATTTGCCTGCATTTGGCCAATATCCCTCTAAACCTTCCCTATGTCTTTTGAATGTTGTGACTATACCTGCATCTACCACTTCCTTTGGCAGTTCATTCCATATATGCACTGCTGTCTGTGTGACAAAGTTGCCCCTCAGTTTCTTCTTAAGTCTTTCCCCTCTCATCTTAAACTTCTGCCCTCTAGTTTAGGACTCCCCTACCCTGGGGAAAAGACATTGGCTATTCACTTTACCTATGCCCCTCATGATTTTATAAACTTCTTCAAAGTCAGTCCTAAGTCTCCAAAGCTCCAGAGAAAAATGTCCACGTCTATCCAACGTCTCCTTATATATCAAATCCTCAAGTCTCAGTAATATCTTTGGAAGTCTTTTCTGTGACCTTTCCAGAATAATAACATCCTTCCTATAACAGGGTGACCAGAATGATATGCAGTACTCCGCAAGTGTCCTCGCCAATGGCTTAGACAGCTGCAACATGATGTCCCAACTCCTATACGCAATGCTCTGACCAATGAAGGAAGTGTGCCAAATGCTTTTATCACCCCTCTGTCTACCTGTCATGCCATTTTCAAGGAACTATGTACCTGCACCCCTAGGTCTCTCTGTCCAACAACAGTCCTCAGGGCCTTAATATTTACTGTGTAGGTCCTGTCCTGGTTTGACTTTCAAAAATGCAACACCTCGCATTTATAAAGTAAACCCTATTTGCCACCCCTCAACCCATTGGCCCAGCTGATCAAGATCTTGTGTAGTCTTAGATAACCTTTTTCATTATCCACTATACCACCAGTTCTGGTATTGTCCACAAACTTACTAACCATGTCTCCTATATTCTTATCACCTTTTTTTGGTTCTACTTTCTAATTTAACCCCTATATGTTCGTATTCCCTCAGCAGAACCTCTTCCCTCTTTCTACCAATATCATTGATACCTATGTAGACTGCAACAACTGGATCTTACCCCTCCCATCCCATGTGCCTCTGTGGCCCAGATGAGATATCTTGAACCTAGGCATCTGGCAGGCAACACAGCCTTTGGCACTTTCAGTTCTGGCCATACAGAATAGTGTCTATTCCCCTGGCTATATTATCCCTGATTATAATTATATTTCTGTTTTCTGCCCTGTTTTGAACTGCTGCCTGTACCACGGAGCTATGGTCAATTCGCTCATCCTCCCTACAGCCCCACCCAATCTCATCCACACAGGGAGCAAAAATCTCAAACCTGTTAGACAAGCTCAAGGGCTGAGGCATGTTTAGCATGCCCTCCTGGATTCTGCTCACTTAGTGACTATCTTAGGATCCCAACATTTCCTTTCCTTGTCATGCCAGTTACACAACTTGGCAGCTTAGAGTCATAGGGCTATAGACTCACACAACACAGAAGAGGACCTTCAGCTCACTGAGTCTCTACTTACAACAAAACAATCCCATCACCTCTCTACAGTAATCCAACTTTCCAACAACTGGTCCATAGTCTTGAATGTTATGACATTTCAAGTGCTCATCCAAGTATTTTTGAAGCTCGTGAAGTTTCCCCTCTCTACTGCCTCCCAAATAGTGCATTACAGACCCTCACCTCTCTTTGAATGAGAAAAAAAAAACTTTCCTCAAATCCTTCTAAGCACTCTGTCATTTAAAATTATGGTGCATCGTTCTTGACCTTCCAAATAAGCGGAATAGCTGCTTCCTGCCACTCCATCCATAGTTATTATCTGGGCTGAGTCCAGGAGGGCATTTCTTTGTAGCAAGACATGAGGAACATTAACACAAAAGAGAGAGAGAGAGAAGACATCACAACCAGTGGTTAGAAATGGTACACAATGATTGGGAGCGACAGCAAGGTCAATGGGAGAGTGCCAGTGATGTGGAAAGTGATACTCTACGAGCAGAACATCAATTTTTCTGCATTCCTTCAGGAGCAGGCCCAGTCCTCTCTTGAGAGTGCCAGGATTCGTTCGTAGGAGCTGAGGAATGGATATCAGTGGCCCCTCACCAGCACCCGTAAGTTTTCTCAGGGCTCTTTCTGTCCTTCAATGGGCTGCCTTCTGTAATGAAAGAGTGGGCATGAGTAAGATGAGAGTATGTGGCAAGGCCATTAATAATAGTGCATGTGAGATATCCTGAAGACTTGAAGAGGCAGCACAGATGGCATGCACTGTTGGTGGAGTGGGTGTTCGACTGAGCAGAGCGGGTGAAGAACAAGTCTTTGTGAGAGATGTAAGCAGTAGGACTGAGACAGTGATTGTGAGGTGGCAAAGAGAAAGTCCAACAGAGGACAGTAGGTATTTGACCATCTTTCTGTATTGTTGGCCATTGATCTGTATCCTGTGGATGGCATTGGCTTGCATAGTGGCCTCAGGTCAGGCTGCATTCTTCCAAAACATGTAAAAGAAGTGAGATATTCAGCATATTATCTCCACTGTTTTGGCCACAGGTTGGTTATATCAGTTGGATGGCTGGTGAGTGATGGGTTCAATTCCTACACCAACTTAGATGACCATGAAGGACTTTTCTTTGCAACCTCTCCCTTTGTCTGAGGTGTGGTAATCCTCAAGTCAAACCACCACCAGTTGTCTCTCTCTCTATAATGGGGGAGGAGCCCTTTTGACTATCTTGCTTTTACCTTCTCTTCTCATTATGCTCAATCTAATGATCTCAGAGGACACATGTTTATACAGTGAAATATGAAGTATTAAATGCAAAGTTATTTGACAAGACTTTTGGATAGTCATGTTAAATCTACATGCTATTCCTCAATGGTTTGATCTCACCGAGAACCTGGGGCACGATGTTACGCAATAACTGAGGCTTGAGGGTCCAGAGGATTCTTGTGCTCAGTTTGGAGGGATAGGGCAGCAGAGCTCAGGTTGGGTGCCGAGCTGGGAGAGGGTTTGGGTTGTTTGGGGGTATTGGTTTTGGTCGGGGGGGGGGGGCTGGGCCCTGGGTGAGCGGCATGGTGGCTCAGCAGTTAGCAATGCTGCCTCACAGCGCTAGGGACCTGGGGTTGATTCCAACCTTGGGTGGCTGTCCGTGTGGAATTTGCACATTCTCCCCTTCTCTGCGTGGGCTTCCTCCGGGTGCTCCAGTTTCCTCTCACATTCCAAAGACGTGTAGGCGGATTAGTCATGGTACATGCAGGGTTGCATGTATAGGGTGGGTCTGGGTGGGATGTTCTTTGGAGGATTGGTGCAGACTCGATGGCCAAAATGGCCTCATTCCGCACTGTAGGTGTTCTATGATTCTATGTGAGGAGTGACATCAGGGCCCATGATTTCTGTCCCTAGCCCTATCCTCAACTCTCAGGTTTGGAAGACAGATCCAAACAGTCATCCCCTCCCTCAGTCTCACCATCAAACCACGTGTCTATGATATGTTGTTGGAAAGAAGGGAGGAAATGGTACAAATGCATGATCAGTGAGCACATAGACAGTTTTTATAGATTGAATCAGGGCAAAGAACAAGAGTTCAAGATCTTCAGATGAATACTTGGCAACAGGTATTGGACAATATTCCCTGACTTTTCTCTGTCATAGAAATATCGAAAATAGAAGCAGAAGCCAATTTACTCCCATGGGCCTACTCCACCATTCAACATGATCCTTGCTATTCCTCTTTGTAAAAGCCACATTCCGCGCTCTCCCCATACCTCTCATCACCTCTTGGAATTTATGTCTTTCTTGAATATATTCAGCAACTTGGTCTCCACAGCCTTCTGTGGTAGAAAATTCCACAGATTCACCAGTAACTGTGGCTATAGCAGATATTATCTAAGTAGCATATAGAGAACATTTCTGGGTGTCAGCAGACATTCTCCAAACATAAATCAAAGGCCTTATGTTCTAAATATTCTTAACCTAAACAAAGTAGCAATTTTTACTTTAAAGTTTAGACAGGCGAATTACTCACCTGGCCTTAGTTACCAAGGCTACCACTCATCTTGTGATACCTCCTGGTCCCATTTGATGATCTTCTGTTTTCCCTGTGATGTCACACTCACCCATCTTGCGCAGCTGTTGAACTCATGGTTGCTTTGAGGCTGAAGATGGAGAAAGAAAAAGTAGTGTCTTATTCTTCCCACAAGCTCCCATTTATATCACTGAGTTTTCCTATATGTCACAAAACAAAAACTTAAGGAATAGGATCTGGCATAGGCCATTTAACCCCTTCAGCCTCTTCTTCTTTGCAAAAGATCAAGCTTCACTCTACCTTTCTGCATGAATACAAAACATTATAAGGTTATAATAACCTCAAGTCTTAAGATTATCATTTTATATATATTCATTCTCTAAGTACCCAAAAATCTGTAACTTGAATATATTCAAAGATTGAACATTCAAGTTGAAAAAAGCATCAAGCAGAGAATTCCAAAGATTTATAAACCTCTTGGTAAAGACATTTTCACCTCATCTCAGGCCTAAATGGCAAAATTCCTTATTCAGAGATTGAGACCACATTTTCTAGAGACTCCGGCCAGGAGAAACATTTTCATCAAGCTCCGTATTCTTTCAAATTCTAGGAACAAACGTCCAATATACTAAATGTCCCCTCAAGGGGCAATTGACTCATCCTAGCAATCTATTAAATGAACTTTCATAGTATTCCCTTAAATAAGGAGAGTGGAATTCCAGATCTCTAGGTGTGAACTAACCAAAGTCCTGTATGATTGCGGTAAGATTTTTTTTTGTATATTTCTAATATCTTTGTTACAAAAAGATAACTAACCATTTACAAAAAAAAACAGGAATTTCTGGAGAAGCTGGTTACACCAGTTCTGAAGAATGGTCATTGGACCTAAAACATTGACTTGACTTTCTTTCCACATATGCTGCCAGACTTGCCAAGTTTCTTCAGCAATTTCTGTTTTTGTTTCAGATTTCCAGCATCTGCAGTTCTTCATGTTTTTTTGATAACTGAACACTTTCTCTCCTAGTTGCTTGCTGTATTTATACGCTAACATTCATGTATAAGAACACCTGAAACCCTCTTAATTCAAACATTTCCCAGTCTCTTAGCATTCAAAAAATGTATTGGTTTTTTTTAAAGTTTTTTTCCTAATGGGTAACTTCACACTCCAAAACTTTACTTTTTTTTCTGACCCATACTCTGGCCCACTGACACATCCTGTAAATATCCATTCACATCATTTTGCATTCTTTTCACTGTTTGCTTACCTAATTAGCTTAAAACCAACCACCAGGAAACTTAAATATATTATGCTCAGTCCCCTCATCTAAATTATTAATATAGATTGCAAATTAAAGCAGCCAAATTTTTACATACCATAATAATCTAGACCATTTTACAATCTAAAGGAATGATTCCTAGATCTGGACAAACTTTGGAAGATTAGAGTTATGGCATTTGTAATCTTCTCAGCATGTCTTTTAAAATACCCCGTAGGAAGCCATTTGATCTTGGGGACTTGCCATTCATTAGTTCCATTATTTTCTTTATCTTCAATCCTAATTAAATTTTGGACCACCATGTGACTGCTGTTCAAAAGGTTGAAGTACAGGCTGGAGTCGGAATCAGTGGTGTGATACACATGGAAAATTGTTTCAGAAACATAACTCCAGTCACTGACATGGGTAAATGGACCAGAGAATGAGGCTGGGAGCAGATGGCTGGTTCCAGAGGGAACTGTGTCATTTGAATGACTCGAATCACATGAGTGGGACAAGTGGTCAAAGATCAGAGGCAGGAGCTGGACTTGGATTTGAAAGGAAAGTAAAATTGCCAAAGGAAAAAGAAACACAAAGGCTGCTTTAACTGCTGACTGAGAATTGAGACCTAAAAGACCAGAACCTAAGAGGAGCAAAAGAGTGAAATAAAGTAACTAAAATTAAATTAAAACCAAAAAGGCAAGAATGAATTTTTAAAAAGTACAATGAACGAAATTTTAAAATAAACTTGCACAGAAACCAAGCTACTGTTATATTGTCAGAAATCTGGCCATCCAATGACCAGAATTGTCTGAAAACTGGGCATTGTTCTCTTGAGTGATCTGGGCACTACTTCCAGAACAGAGTAAACATAGGAATGAAGAGCTGATTCACAGGCTGATAACAGATGGTACTAAATGCAAGTGTTATGCACAACTAAACCCATTACAGCACTTAAAGATCTACTTTGTGAGGCTCTCCCCATTCGCTGGACACAAAGCAGCCTATTCCATTGATGGGCAATCCAAAATCTGAGAAAATTAGAAACGTGGCATGGTCTTGAACCCTAGGATGCCAAATTCTGGACATTAGACCTGTACTTCAGAAATTTGCCACATGAATCCTGATAAGAGACATTTGATGCAACAAATTGAATTGGAATTGCTGCCGAACACTGACAGAAAGTGGTACCATTACTATAAGAACAGGAACCAAAGTCTGTCGACAAGAATTACATGTAGATGCATGTTCTTTTTCATAATATATGTTGGGATGTAGATGTAAATCTTATATGTTTTTCTTAGATTGTTTACTTTGTCTGAGTTTGCTTTCTCTTTATGTTCTACTGATCACCTTAACCACATGCTAAAAGCTCTTTCTTCATGACTGTAGTCTTTGTGAAGAATGTTTGTAAGTCCAATAACATCTGTGGCTGGAAAATACAGAATGCAGCTTATTGGAAAATTTAACATAATATTTTTCCATTGATGCAATGGATGGGTACACATAAACAAAACCTCTGTGATTTCCCAGTTAGTTATTCACAGAGGATAAAGTCTTATGGGCGAAGTTCTTCCCTTAGCATCTCTCCATCTCCATTAGGCAGCAAATTTATTTTTTCTTTTCACTGTGTATCTGGAGTTGGTCACTGTCAACTTTCTCTGCAAACGATTGCAATACTATTGCAATTGCAAACTATTTCTCCAGTGCAAATCTGATTTACTCAAGAAATAATCCCAATAATTTATGAAGTCAGAACTAGTTGAACCAAGACATCAGGTTAGCTGCTCATTTATTTGCTCCTGTAATTCTATTCATCTTTTCCATTTCCAGAGATTAGAAATAAGATATACATACAGATAGAAAATAATATTGAGCCTCCCTGTAGAAACAAAAACAACTGAAGTTACATTCAATTTTCATGTCGTAATAGCACTTAATCATGCCAGGGAGAGCCAAGGAACATAAGACAACATTTCATCTTCACGTTGTGATTAATTTCTTCCAGGGATGGGACAAGTTATTTATCATTTAATCCAAAGTAAAGTATTCTGATGGAAATCCAAGCAATGATTTTTGGCAATGCAGGGGAAAGTATGCCGTTGGGATGATACTTATAAATGTTTCTGTCAACACGTTACCACAAGAATAATGACAATTAGGTGCAAATAAGAAATAGGGAAAAGTGATGCACTGAAAGAGCCTGACATTTACTTAATTAAATACGTAACAAGAATCACAGTAATGTTTTCCAAGGTTTAAGCTCAGACATAAAGCCGAGCCATTGCTAAACTAATGCAATGTTAAAACACATGGTATGGAATTTAATGCTGGCCGAGGGAGCAGAGAACAATGTTGATGAGGGGCAGTGAACTGTGCAGGAAATGCCACGTCAGTTCTCTGATGTTGATATTAAAATGAGCCTGCTTGGGGGGAGAAAACGAGACTGCAATACTAACACCATGTAATGGGAAGGCCATTTCAATTGCTTTGCATATCATTACAACTCATTAAAATTGAACTTTAACAATCGAATGTTACCTTTGCAATGAAGTGTGAGATGCATGGGGATCACAGGACTTCACTTTTCCAGCAATCTAAAGGCGGCAGTGAGCAGCAAAGGCTGGCTATGAACTAGAAAGTGACCCAGTTGGAGCTACCTGGCAGTACTTCGAAGAGGGGAGAGGAGCCTATGACTTTTAGTGGCTATGATTCATCCACTTGGCACACCTCATTTTTGCCAACTGGGTCCAGTGGTGCCTCCTTTCTTGTTGAATTGGACATATATTACTGTGTAAACTAATTCAGAACATAATCTAAGAATATTTGCCCCTCTGCACCCTTTATGCTACCATTGACCCTGTTTATAGTTAGGTAGTTAAAATCTCCCATTATAATCACCTTATAATGTTGCACTTCTCTGTAATTTTCCTGTAGATTTGTCCTTCCACTTCCTTCCCATTATTTCAAATCTTCTATTCTACAGGTTGTTTCTCCCTTTCTGGACCATCTCAGAACTAATCCCAATGCTTCACTATTTTTATTTAGCCCTTCAGTTTCATTTGTAATGCACACTTATCTGCTGTTCATTTAAAAGATGCCATTCTGTCTCTCTTAACTATTTCAGTGACACAGAGTCCAATGTTTTAATAACTCACTATTTAAATAACTCTCTTAGTAGTATTTTGAATTTTGATGTTCCTCATCAGCACATCTCCAAAAAGAAGAAATAATTCTCCACTAAATCTATCAAAATCTGTCGAACTTTTGAATTGTCTACAATGCTTCTCTATATCTGTGGAAGTGATCCCACTACTTCAGGTTTACCTTCGTTATTATTAATTGATATGCCTGCACTGTGATGCTGCATCAACGCTATTTTCATTCAACAATTCTAATATCCATTCTATAAAAGGGATCTCTATAGTGCACACAGTCCCTCATCATCAGTGACCTAGCCATTACCTAGCACCAGTTTATTATTCTACATTTATTACTCACCATGCTCCATTTATAAAACTCAAAATGCTTTTGTCCCTTTTTATACACTTGAACATTTGTAACTTAAAGGTAAAATGGTTTAAAACTTCATGTTCATAACACTGAATGAAATAAATCGCATACTCATTGCAAAACCTGCTGAATTTTGTGTGGAATGAGAATCAAATATACTCTATTACCTTTGACGATCTGTCTTGTCAGATTACTGTTCATGCAATGGAGAAAGTTCGAAAACTATGGATTGCTCAGTGTTGATGCCAGAAATGTTATGAATGTGCTGGCCATCTAAAGTCTGATTATGAATCGAGACAGATTTTAACATGATTAGTTTTTGACCTAGATGGACTCTTTCCTAAAATAATATGTTTGTTTAAAATATGAATACATTAGACATTAAGGATTAATTTCGAAACAAGTGGATACAGTTATTTTAACAAGGGGAAATGCTGACTACTGGAACAGTGGAAGAACTTGGCAAATCGATGAGATATGCATTGACACTTATCCAGAACTTAATTTGGAAAGGAAACTGAGATGAGAGAGAAAAAGACCACAAAAGAGAGTCAAAAGTGTGAAAGAGAAAATGTCTAAAGCGAGTACACTAGTAAATGAATTGAACTGGAGAAAGAGTGTGTTTTTGATGGCAGGATAGAGGTGCTAGACTGGGGAGAGAAAAAAAATGAGTTGTAATGGACAAAGATAAGAGACGGACTGTGAAAGAAAGGACAGAAACCAGCTGTCCTCTTCTGATTAAGACTGTGCAGTAGAACAAATATAAGAGTCTGGAAATCCTGTGATCCATGTAGAAGGGGTCATGTGAAGATTCAGGGTGGTCAACTCTGTTGCTCTCAGAGTAACAGAGGTCTTCACTTCACTGAAGGAGTGTATCTCAGAATGTCAGATTGCTGCTTCCACAAGGGAGTGATTAAGGCCAAAGAGAATGGGCCACAATATATTTTTAAATTCGACCCTGGGAAGAGGGTGCTTGAATAGGTTTGTTTATCATCTCATTGGGACTAGCCTCGATTAGACATAACCACATCCCTGATCTCAATAGACCAGTTAGGTTAAGCTTGGCAACACTCCTGGAGAATCCTGGGAACAGCCCAAAGTATATCTTCAAAGTGCTGCTAAGTGTATTGGGTGGCCTGAAGGTGTACGCCCCTTCCCACAGGGCAATTTTTCATGCAGAATATGAGTGCAGAAACCAACTGGACCTACAGTAAATTATAACGATCCCCTCCAAACCCCATATCACCATCAAATCCCATCTCACTTATAGGTGCCTCAAAATATGAATTTCAGAGCTAATTGTTCATTAATAAGCAACTTATTCAGAAAAGGTATGCACCAAAATTTAGAATTATGAAGAAAATGTTCAGCACATCATGCTACTATTGAACAATTAAAGAAGGATTGTGCATATGTTTATTGTCAATTGATTACCTTTGAAATGCTACAACATTTAAAATTAGGTACTCAAGTATGAGATTCAGTAAGGTCCTTAAAAAGCAAGCAAAAATGACCAAATAATCCTCTTTTCAGAATGTTTGCTGAGGGTGGAATTTATCTTGGGCAAGTCAGTCCTGCCCTTTTTTGATTGGTTTTAGAGAAATACTACTTCTTTTGGGATAAAATCTCAGCTGAAAGAAGACACTTATGACACTGTAGCATTCCTCAGATTAAAGAATCAGTCTGCGTTATGTTTTCTTGACCAAAGTAAGGACTGTATCTCAATATCTTGATTCAAAACAAATATACATTTATCACAGCCCAAAGCTGACATGTAGAAAACAAGATAACTGGACAATTATACCAAGAAATATTTGAAAATTGTAAATGAGCAAAACATGTTTCATATTTAGTATAACTTAGTTGGTCTATTTGCCGTACAATCTTTTTAAAAGCTTTGAAACCCTTATGTCCAACAATGCCACCACATGTAAACCAGATTTCGGATGTACATTGACTGTTGAAAATACAGTTTCTTCATTCCAAATGCTCTCACTACCAATTTCCATTCCATTAAGAACCCAGTACACTGGAATGAACATTATTGTAAGTGGACAACAGAAGAAATTAATACCTGGGTTATATTGGAAGCATTATGTTATATGTGTTTGCCGTGTCCAGTTGCGAAACAATGTTATGGGGGAGCTCTAAACATGTGGTTTATATTTTGGATTGTTGTACCAGGCTCTCAGACTCGCTGTTATTCTGAAATGCAATTCATTGCTTAGTTTAACCCCGCAGACTCAAGAATGGTCTTTCTGCTACAATATCAACAAGCTGAGCCCAGGATGCACGACTCACTTGGATTTTAAATTGCAACTTCCAATAGTACATTTCCACTGTTGATGAAGGGGCACATTTGGCTCAATAAGTTTAAGGGGGTGAAGGTGGGGTGGTGGATGGTTTGTCATTGGCTGCATTAGGAAGTAGCCTAAGCTCTTTCTGGTGGTTCCTAATCCTCCATGTATGTGGAAGATATATCTACGGTGGTGTCAGCTATTGCAGGTATTATGTTTAAAAGATGACCAGATACTTCAGTGAGAAAGAGAGCAAGCAGAGTATTTGTCCAGCATTTAGATTGATAGAATGGTTCAGTGGAACTTTTGGTTATATGTAAATTTATTGTTGTCTCCCATTGGTTTGTTACTGCTGAATGTGTCTACTGATATCCCCAAGGATACTAGGGTTTAACAGTAAATTGATGGCCCTAACGGTTCAGGATTTTGAAGTTTTTGGGTACAATTATTATCTGTGCAGAGGTTGGTCATGAGAATAATATTTTCCATTATGGCATGTATGTTACTTTGGAGAGTTTGATGCTACAGAATGAAATTTTAGATCTTATTTTCTGTGCAGTGGAATTGGGAGCATTCATTATTAGTGTGTAGCTGTCCAAAAAAATAGTCTCTGGTCAGTTTTTACATTATTTAGGCATTGTATTCTATAAAATACTGTTGATTTTTTATTGCCAGGGTGAGTACAAATTGCCTGTTTGGATGGGGTTGCACTTTAATGTTGGGCCTCATCTGCATGTAATTTCGTTGATGACTTCCTGATCAAAACAACTGGGGAGTGTCAGCCTGGACATAAAATCAGGTGACAGGACATCATTGAAAGGGAGTCAGAGTGTGGTCTATGGCACAAGGTCACAACCCCAGGAAGGAAATCCCTGTTGTGGCACAGCAGAACGCATGGGCCAAAGGAGACCTGAAAAAGCACTTCTGCTCCACTTGGCCTGAAAGAAAACCAAAACAAAACTAAATTTCAAAGTAATCTAATTTAACCCTTTCTGGTTGATTTCTAGGCTGGTTTACTTGACAAAGAAGCCACTCTCACTCCTCATTCCTTACTCAAGCATTTTGTTTCTCACATATTAACAATACTATTCTTGGCCTGCTACAGTATTCCAATTATTTCAATGAAATCTGGTGGAACAACAAGTTGTTAGGTGTTGCGATATACAGATAGTCAGACATCTGTTTCAAAGCCTTTGAACCCAATACTCCAGCCCTTCTCCACTTCAGTTCCAACTCCAATGAGTGAAGAAAATTGAGTTCTATATTCCACATTCTTACATGACCATAAAAACGATATTGAGTAAATTGTTGGAGCTGAGGTTTGACAAGTGATTGGGTCCCAATGGACTCCATCCTAGCAATTTAAGAGAAGTCTATCTCTGTCTCTGGAAATATTCTGAAAGAGTGAAAATCCAACACAGTGATTATGTTCAGCACCACAAGCATTGGGTGGTAACTTGTGTTAATGTCTCCAAATCTGTGGCTCCTCACTTGAGTCAGGCAGCCACCAATGTCACCTTCAAGAGGACCAGCCAGAAGATGCATTACAGTATGATACATAGGATTGCAGAATAAGATAGAATCCACTGGAACAGGCCATTCAGCATGGGGCATCAAAGCCTTTGTCTGTGCTGTACTTGATATAAACTAATTCATGGTACTAAAAAAGGGAGAGAAATTGAACAATGTGATACCATTGAGTACATTGCCTCCTCTAGCAGTGAGAAAATAGAGAAAGATGATGACCATTGACAGAAAGCTGAAAAGCTCCATCGGCCACAAACAAGGTGCCATTAAATACATGGAATATATGGCTGTGATATGCTATTATAGGTACAGTTCAAACAATCCTTACTGATCATACATTCCAAATAAACTTCAGTATTCTGTAGCTATGGTGCATCTTCCTTTATTTATCTCAATCCAGTAGGGTAGAATGCTAAGCAATGTCTTAATTTTATGTGATATGGTCCCACTTATCAACACTCTTGGTGTCCTCTTGCATAGGTTAGTGTGAGAGGAAGTGAAACAAAGGATCACTGGACTAATTTCTGGAATGTGAGGACTGAATTAACTGGGCCTATATCTCAGAGAGAATGAGAGGTGATTATAATCATAATCATGAACATAGAACATAGAACATTACAGCGCAGTACAGGCCCTTTGGCCCTCGATGTTGCGCCGACCTGTGAAACCAATCTGAAGCCCATCTAACCTAAACTATTCCATTATCATCCATATGTTTATCCAATGACCATTTAAATGCCCTTAAAGTGGGCGAGTCTACTATTTTTGCAGGCAGGGCATTCCACGCCTTTACTAAGGGTAAAGAACCTAAGAGTAAAGAACCTACCTCTGACATCTGTCCCATATCTATCACCCCTCAATTTAAAGCTATGTCCCCTCGTGCTAGCCATCACCATCCGAGGAAAAAGGCTCCCACTGTCCACCCTATCTAATCCTCTGATCATCTTGTATGTCTCTATCAAGTCACCTCTTAACCTTCTTCTCTCTAACGAAAACAGCCTCAAGACCCTCAGCCTTTCCTCATAAGACCTTCCCTCCATACCAGGCAACATCCTGGTAAATCTCCTCTGCACCCGTTCCAATGATTCGACATCCTTCCTATAATGTGGTGATCAGAACTGTATGCAATACGCCAAGTGCGGCCGCACCAGAGTTTTGTACAGCTGCAACATGACCTCGTGGCTCCGAAACTCAATCCCTCTACCAATAAAACCTAACATACTGTACGCCTTCTTAACAACGCTATCAACCTGGGTGGCAACTTTCAGTGATCTATGCACATGGACACCGAGATCTTTCTGCTCATCCACACTACCAAGAATCTTACCATTAGCCCAGTACTCTGTATTCCTGTTACTCCTTCCAAAGTGAATCATCTCACACTTTTCTGCATTAAACTCCATTTGCCACCTCTCAGCCCAGCTCTGCAGCTTATCTATGTCCCTCTGTAACCTGCAACATCCTTCCGCACTATCCACAACTCCACCAACTTTGGTGTCATCTGCAAATTTACTAACCCATCCTTCTACGCCCTCATCCAGGTCATTTATAAAAATGACAAACAGCAGTGGCCCCAAAACAGATCCTTGAGGTACACCACTAGTAACTGAACTCCAGGATGAACATTTCCCATCAACCACCACCCTCTGTCTTCTTACAGCTAGCCAATTTCTGATCCAAACGACTAAATCACCCTCAATCCCATGCCTCCGTATTTTCTGCAATAGCCTACCATGGGGAACCTTATCAAATGCTTTACTGAAATCCAAATACACCACATCAACCGCTTTACCCTCATCCACCTGTTTGGTCACCTCCTCGAAGAACTCAATAAGGTTTGTGAGGCACGACCTACCCTTCACAAAACCGTGTTGACTATCCCTAATCAAATTATTCCTTTCTAGATGATTATAAATCCTATCTCTTATAATCCTTTCCAACACTTTACCCACAACCGAAGTAAGGCTCACTGGTCTATAATTACCAGGGTTGTCTCTACTCCCCTTCTTGAACAAGGGGACAACATTTGCTAGTCTCCAGTCTTCTGGCACTATTCCTGAAGACAATGGTGACATAAAGATCAAAGCCAAAGTCTCTGCAATCTCCTCTCTAGCTTCCCAGAGAATCCTAGGATAAATCCCATCCGGCCCAGGGGACTTATCTATTTTCACACCTTCCAGAATTGCTAACACCTCCTCCTTATGAACCTCAATCCCCTCTAGTCTAATAGACTGTATCTCAGTATTCTCCTCGACTACATTGTCTTTTTCCTGTGTGAATACTGACGAAAAATTTTCATTTAGCACCTCTCCTATCTCTTCGGACTCCACGCACAACTTCCCACTGCTATCCTTGACCGGCCCCAATCTTACTCTAGTCATTCTTTTATTCCTGACATACCTATAGAAAGCTTTAGGATTTTCCTTGATCCTACCTGCTAAAGACTTCTCATATCCCCTCCTGGCTCTTCTTAGCTCTCTCTTTAGTTCCTTCCTGGCTAACTTGTAACTCTCAAGCGCCCTAACTGAGCCTTCACGCCTCACCTCCACATAAGCCTCCTTCTTCCTCTTGACAAGAGATTCAACTTCTTTAGTAAACCACGGTTCCCTGGCTCGACCACTTCCTCCCTGCCTGACAGGTACATACTTCTCAAGGACACGCAGTAGCTGTTCCTTGAACAAGCTCCACATTTCAATTGTGCCCAGCCCCTGCAGTTTCCTTCTCCATTCTATGCATCCTAAATCTTGCCTCATCGCCTCATAATTGCCTTTCCCCCAGCTATAACTCTTGCCCTGCAGTATATACCGATCCCTTTCCATCGCTAAAGTAAACGTAACCGAATTGTGGTCACTATCACCAAAGTGCTCACCTACCTCCAAATCTAACACCTGGCCTGGTTCATTACCCAGTACCAAATCTAATGTGGCCTCGCCTCTTGTTGGCCTATCTACATACTGTGTCAGGAAACTCTCCTGCACACATTGGACAAAAACTGACCCATCTGAAGTACTCGAACTATAGCGTTTCCAGTCAATATTTGGAAAGTTAAAGTCCCCCATAACAACTACCCTGTTACTTTCTCTCCTATCCAGAATCATCTTTGCTATCTTTTCCTCTACATCTCTGGAACTTTTCGGAGGCCTATAGAAAACCCCAACAGGGTGACCTCTCCTTTCCTGGTTCTAACCTCAGCCCATACTACCTCAGTAGACGAGTTGTCATCAAATGTCCTTTCTGCCACCGTAATACTGTCCTTCACTAACAATGCCACACCTCCCCCTCTTTCACCACCTTCCCTGATCTTACTGAAACATCTAAACCCCGGAACCTGCAACAACCATTCCTGTCCCTGCTCTATCCATGTCTCCGAAATGGCCACAACATCGAAGTCCCAGGTACCAACCCATGCTGCAAGTTCACCCACCTTATTCTGGATGCTCCTGGCATTGAAGTAGACACACTTCAAACCACCTTCCTGCCTGCCGGTACACTATGAGGTTATGTTTCTTTGATTGTAGAGTCTAGAACCGAGGATCACAATCTCAGAATAAGGTGTCAACCTGTGCAGACTGAGATAAGGAGAAATTTCTTAAATTATGTGTTTGCGAATCATTTGAATTTTTTACAGAGAGTTGTGGATGTTCTGATGTTGAATACATTCAAGCCGGACATCAATAGATTTATGAATGCTGAGGCAATCAAAGACCATATAGATAAGGCTGGAAAGAGCGGTTTATATGGAAGACTAACCATGATTTTATTGAATTAGGGAGCACATTCAAAATGCTGATTGATTTGCTCCTGCTCCTATTTCTTATGATCATGGGTCAGTATTCCTCTACATAATCATTAATTTGTTCAGGTACCTTTCTAATCATAATTATGGATCTTGGCATTCCAATACGAATAAAGTCTGATTTTATATAAGATTTTCCAAAACTCACCTCCATTTGGGAGACTTGGGCCTGATATATGAGAACTACATTATACTTACACTGGTGATGTTACATAGTGTAATACCTGGTCCAACAGTGATACGTAATGTAATTCAATTGACCGCAACCAGCTCCCCAAAATCGGCCCTCCAAGCTGACCTGACTACCTCTCCTTTGCCCCAGATACTCTCTGATAAACAACTAATCTCAATGGTTACTCTTCTGATCCCCAACATGCTGCATCATCCACTATTGACTTACTGCTCCCTGCTTACCATTCACTGACTGCCGAACGTGACTATCTACTCACTCACTCACTCACTCTCTCACTCACTCTCTCACTCTCACTCACTCACTCTCTCACTCACTCGCTCACTCTCTCTCTTACTCTCTCACTCTCTCTCACTCTCTCACTCACTCTCTCACTCTCTCCCTTACTCCCTCTCTTACTCTCTCACTCACTCACTCTCTCACTCACTCACCCATTCACCCATTCACGAACCCACTGACCAATTCACTAACTCACACACTTACTGAATATATTGCACGTTCAAAAACATACCTGAATGCAACAGCTTTTGTTGTGACTATTAGCCCTTCTTCTATCTATCCGTGTGACCTACAATTTTCTCCAGTAATGTCTATGCTGACTCTTCAATGCTTTGTTTAGGGTTGGAATTTCCAGCTGAAAAACAACGAAAGGCTTGAGTCACAGAAATCTATGCAGGCAATGTCAATGCTCTCACTCACATAGTAACTGGAAGATTTGGTCTGTTATATTTATGTGTGAAGGCCTATCTAAATAATGATCTGATTTACTTTGAAAGCTTTTTATTTTCTCAATTTATATAAGTTACTGTACAAAATATGTTTTTCACTACATTTTTACTCGCTCTGGGATGAAAATTGCCTTCTACTTTGTGGGAAACCAGCATTACTGTGTTGATAGTTAATGTGAGGTCTGGCCCTGGACAAATAACCCTGAAAAAACAGACATATATTTTTAGCCACAGCTTGTTGAAATACTGATTGAAGTGTCACGTACGTTTGTGGGCGTGTATATGCCCTTACATGCTTATGTTGGTCAAGTGCTTCCTGAACTCGTTCATTTAATACTGATGATTAAAGTTTAGATGTAGTGATCTCAAAGATACATAATGGAAATTAACTTTGATTAGTTCATCATGAGTCTGAAGCAGCATTAACTGGCACTTACTATCAGTTGAGTGAGGCAAAACATGATTTTTAAAAGTTATTCCAGTAAAATGTTAAAAATAAACACTCAAAGATAAACATGCATATCCATCTAAATTAGGGAAATATGCTTGAAACTGTGATAGTACAGTGGCTGAGTGGTTAGCATTACTACCTGATGGGCTGAGGGCCTGGGTTCAATTCCATGCTTGGGCATCTGTCTGAGTGGAGTTTGCATATTCTCCCTGAGTCTGTGTGGGTTTCTGCTGGGAACTCTATTTTATCCCATAGTTACAAAGATGTGCAGATTAGTTGGATTGGCCATGCTAAATTGCCTAAAGTGTATAAGGATGTGCAGGCTTCGTGGATTAGCCATGGGGAATGCAGCATAATAAGGTGGGATATTGTTTGGAGGATCAGGGTGTACTTGATGGGTTGAATGGCCTGCTTCCACACTGTAGGGATTCTATGTGACAATTATTAGCAAGGTCATAATGTGCATTTAATTTTTTATATGTTTTTTGCATGAGAAGTAAATATTCTTACAAAAGAAATAATGGACAGAATTTCATAGGGTGCTTAGCAAGGAAGTGGAAGTCTCCAATTGTAGGAAACTTTTGTTTTTTAAACAAGTCATTAACAGTCCAACTCCCCTCATTAATATTCAGCCTCATATCTTACCAAACTCACCAAACAAGTTAGAAGTGAAGAAATCTTGACATGGTAACCAGAGTATCTACTTGATAGATTCAGATCATCACTTGCTCTGAAGGATCTCCATGTTGTACATTAGGCAATAACATCTCAAGACACAATCTGCTGACACCAGTCTCACACACACCTTATGTCCACGCACATAGGCATCTGATATTTGCTAGCCTGTAAGAACTCTAATGTCACATCTCTGTTGCACTTACAGGGCTTTCTGCTCTTCAGTGCTACCCCTCGGGCTGAACCAGTAGCTATCATCTTAGTGCTGCAGTAGGGACTCAGTCTGAACCTATCCAGATACTCACAGCATGTCTGCCTTGTGTTGCCATTCCGTGTTTTGCCCCCTCAACCAGAGATATCAGGCCATATTTCTTCAGTCTTGGTGTGCCATTTAGAACTGACACAAGAGAAGAAAGATTGTCATGTGTCAGCAGGCATCAGTCAAGTCAAGAAAGATAGCTTTTGCTCAGAGGAGTCTGACACATTAAGTTGCCTGATGTCCCAGCATGGAGGGCAAAGTTAGCCCCCAGAAACAATGCAAGACATATTCAGAATGATCAGAGTCAGGATCCTCTCCATGTGAAGGGCGAGAAACTGAATGTCAGACAGCCTACCACCTACCTTGTGACTTTCTCTCCTACTGTGAAGCTGTTTTCCACGTGGAATGACAGAGAGGCAAGTCTATTACTGAGAATAGAGCATAAGCCTTGGTGTGAGGTGAGGACGGTGAGTCTGAGGTATAAACAGAGTGAGTGTGTGGCATTAGAGAGAAGATGTTGGAGTTGAGAAGATCATTGTCCTTTTCCTACAATGCTATGTATTCCTACAGGTAGCTGAGACTGCTTCAACATGGATGGAAACCTCAGGTGAGGCTGGCATTGACTGATGTTATGGCTTCCACTGCTGAACTTTGGGAAGAGGAAGTCCCACCACTTTATCCATTGGAATATACAGGACCCCGCCTGTAAAGAGAGAACCCAGTTTCCCCCAGTCTGCTATGTCTGGGACCTATGTCAGGAACAGTGCAGGGCAGTTCAGGACTGACAGTGATTGACTGGTGTTTGATGGGCTTTTAAAGATGGCACGGGCTCCAGGGATGAACTCTGGGATAACTGCTGAGTGGCACATTGCTCTGGGAAATAAGTTTGGGCCGGAATTGGATACAGGGGTGTGGTAGGTTATTAATTCAGTCTGTTTTGTAAGATATGGTGAGAGAACTTGCAGCAAAAAACCCTCCGAAAACACTCAGACTTAGCCAAACAAAGTGAAGTTCAGTCCAATATTTTTCAACAATACTGTGAGTTTGACTGATGAACAAAATGCATAAAATTGTAAAGATAGTTCTGGTATAGCAGGAGTAAAATAGAATTCAAAGTCAATTGACATAGAAACTAATATGGCCTACATGGGTCTGGGTAGAAAGACGAAACAGTGGACAATAGGGATTCAGTATGTTTTGGTTTTCTCTTTGCTTTCTATGTATTCAGCTGCTTTCCTGCTGTATTCTCAGTGCAATGAAACCCTGATACGCGTGAATTCCGGTTCCACTTCACTTGCAGTTAATAAGTCTTATCAGGCTCATGACATACAGGAGACATGAAGCACTTTCTTAGTTGCCACAAAGCCAGCTAATGTATAAGTCATTTGATTTGCTTGTGGCTGTGTTGAAATTACATAAAACACTGAAATAGCAACATTTTCAAATTCCTCTAAGTTTGCTGAATTGTTCTAAGTGTTTGTTTTCAACACCTCATCTGAACTGTAGAGTGGACCACATGTGCAATATGTGTCTAACAATTGTGGCTTGTAATCCTCATTTAACACGATTGAATAGCTTCAACAAAGAATAATCTAGTTAGCTAAACAAGCTCAATAAATAACTTGTTCAATGTTCAAAAGTACATCTCAAAAAGATTGGTTTATTCTTTGCATTTAATTATTGTAATTTAGTAATTATAAATGTAAAACTTTTACTTTAAAAGAACACCTTTAGTTTTCACATAATGTAAAGTTTCAATTAATCTGTGGTTCTGAACCCTGTCCGATTTGGAATCATGACTTTCAGAATGCTCACACACATCAATGCACTCTGTCAATTGCAAATTGGTTGATCTCCCTGAGGGTACATTTAGATATTATGAAAAGACTCTAACAGACAAGTTTTTTTTAATCCCACACCATATAATGTGGCTAATTTAGTAATGGCCAATTACTCAAGAAAGACCAAATGTGTAAGTCATTTAAGATGAGGTTTGAGCTGCGGACACCCAGCTGAGTGAGTTATTTCAGCTATCAGTAGCTATGTGTGCTGTTCCAACCTGAAATGGAATGAAACAAAATATTGCATTTGATATCATGAATGGTTGCATTAGAACTGATTCATTTCTGTGCTGTGCATGGTTACAATTTCAAAAATATCCTTATATTTCTTAATTAAGAGAGAGGCCATAACATGTCCCATTTGCCAGAATATTTAACAGACTCAGAGCCCAGACCTCAGTTAAGAGTAAGAAGGTAAGTTAGGTGGGCCTTCCTCATCATTAAGCATGGTATGGTTGAGGAATATATTGACAGAAATGGCCAGTAAAGCAGCAATGCAATTGTGTCAAAGAAACAAGTTGGTGCGTCATTGACAACCCAAGTAGTGAACATCGTCTATCACTTCCTGTTAATAGGCTGATATTTTGCAGAGTCTTGCATTAGAAAGCAAGGGAAAGAATGGAAGTAAAGCTGCAGGGTGGATATCTAAACTTGTAAAACTGGTTTCTTGGCTTTCTAGGTGTGAGTGGAGATCAGGAGCTGGATATCCTCAAGCTCCTGGATCCGTGCAGTGCCTTTCCTGATCTAAGACAACAAGGTGCAGGGCTGGATGAACACAGCAGGCCAAGCAGCATCATAGGAGCAGAGAGGCTGACGTTTCGGGCCTAGACCCTTCATCAGAAAAGCTCCTTGATGCTGCTTGGCCTGCTGTGTTCATCCAGCCCTGCACCTTGTTGTCTCGGATTCTCCAGCATCTGCAGTTCCTACTATCTCTGATTCGCCTTTCCTGATCTATTTCACCTCACTTTGTTGGTCTCACAAACTGGAAAATGTGCAGGTACAATAGCTGCATATCTCTAGATCTATTACATACTTCTTTAGGGCTATCTTCAATTGCTCAGAAAAAATCCTAATACAATGGAATTGGGTCAGTCTCCTCTTGCCTCATGTCTTTGATACGATGATGCATTCTCCAACTACAATGGCAAGAGATAAAGTATTGAGGACTGAATGTAGTAAATTAAATGAGTATTAAATATTGCTGAAATGAAATAAATGGTCTGCAAATTTCACTAGGCCCTCCATCCCACGATATAACCCCTACTTTCCAGACCTGTTCTCAGTTTGAGCCAAATCTTTAGGTTTGTCAAGAAATAGGTCAGTACCTTAATTATAGAGTCAACAGTAGCAACATAGCAGATACTAGGAAATTGTAGGGGGTAAACAAAGAGAAACAGAAGGAACTGAATGTGACAGAGAAGAGAGAAATAGATCAATACATTGTTAAAAAAATACTGTTTTTATACAGTGTTTCTTTGGCTAGTGGGATGTCAATGTGGGATAGAACATAGAACAGCACAGCACAATACAGGACCTTCTGCCCACGATGTTGTGCCGACCTATTATCCTATTAAGATCAATCTACCCTGCATACCCTACATTTTACTATCCTCCATGTGCCTATCCAAGAGTCATTTAAAAGTCTCTAAAGTATCTGACTCCACTACCATTGCCGGCAGCGCATTCCACATGCCCACCACTCTCTGTGTAAAGAACCTACCTCTGACATCTCCCTTATACCTTCCTCCAATCACCTTAAAATTATACCCCCTCGTAATAGTCATTTCCGCCCTGGGAAAAAGTTTCTGACTATCCACTCTATCTATGCCTCTCATCATCTTGTAAACCTCTATCAAGTCACCTCTCATCCTTCTTCGCTCCAATGAAAAAAGCCCTAGCTCCCTCAACCTTTCCTCATAAGACCTGCCCTCCAGTCTAGGCAGCATCCTGGTAAATCTCCTTTGCACCCTCTCTAAAGCTTCCACATCTTTCCTGTAATGAGGTGACCAGAACTGAACACAATATTCCGAGTGTGGTCGAACCAGAGTTTTATAGAGCTGCAGCATAATCTCACAGCTCTTAAACTCAATTCCCCTGCCAATGAAAGTCAACACACCATACGCCTTCTTTACAACCCTATCAACTTGGGTTGCAACTTTGAGGGATGTATGGACGTGGACGCCAAGATCCCTCTGTTCCTCCACACTGCCGAAAATCCTGCCATTAACCCAGTATTCTGCATTCAAATTCAACCTTCCAAAATGAATCACTTCATATTTTTCTGGGTGGAATTCCATCTGCCACTTCTTTGCCCAGCTCTGCATCCTGTCAATGTCCCTTTGCAACCTGCAACAGCCCTCCACAGTGTCCACAACTCCACCAACCTACGTGCCATCAGCAAACTTACTAACCCACCCTTCCACTTCCTCATCCAAGTCATTAATAAAGACCACAAAGAGCAGAGGTCCCAGAACAGATCCCTACGGAACACCACTGGCCACCGAGCTCCAGGCTGAATACTTTCCATCTACTACCACCCTCTGTCTTCTATTGGACAGCCAATTCTGTATCCAGGCAGCCAAATTTCCCTGAATCCCGTGCCTCCTTACTTTCTGAATGAGCCTACCATGCGGAACCTCATCAAATGCCTTGCTAAAATCCATATACACCACATCCACTGCTCTACCTTCATCAATGTGTTTTGTCACATCCACAAAGAATTCAATAAGGCTTGTGAGGCATGACCTGTCCCTCAAAAAGCCACGCTGACTATGTCTAATCAAACTGCTTTTCCAAATTATCATACATACTATCTCTTAGAATCCTCTCCAATAATTTGCCCACCACAGAAGTAAGACTCACTAGTCTGTAATTTCCAGGATTACCCCTATTCCCTTTCTTGAACAAGGGAATGACATTTTCACTCTCCAATCATCTGGTACTACTCCAGTGGACAGTGAGGATGCAAAGATCATCGCCAAAGGGGCAGCAATCTCTTCCCTCGCTTCCTGTAGTAACCTTGTGCAGCAAAATGACAAATGAACTTTCCCTCATTTCAGTGCACTCAGACAATGAAGGCCATCAATTTAACTGGGATGATATGACCATCTTAGCTCAAGCCAACTGTAGATATGCATAGAAATTCCTAGAGGCCTGGTTCTCCACCCATAATGCAAGCAATAAACATGTGGAATTAGACCCTATATACAAACCCTTGCAAAAAATAGCAAGAAATGATACAAAATACATCAACAGACTGGATCATATAAATACTAAGCAGAGTAGAACAACATTGTCTCATTGGAGACTGCACTGATGATGTTACCTAGCATAGTGATGAAAGGGCTGAACTATAACCAGCCAGCCCGACGAGTAAGTCAACAACCTCATCCACAACCCGAGCTACAAATCTTCACAAGAACCTTAAACACCTACGGGTACATCACGCTCAGAGTAGCCCAACAGGGAGAAACCTTTGCCAACTGACTGATCTCTACCCACGAACAACTTCACTTTCTCCACGAATGCCTCAGGAACCAGGTACTGCCCCATAACATGAAGTACAAACCTCCACTCACCAACCCACAGGCGTACAAAACAGCCAAACAAAATGGCCACAGAATGCTACGGGTAATGATTAACAATGCCTTAACTGGCTCCACAAGTACAAGCGAGAAGTTTCGTGCCAAAAATCAGTATACCAAAACACTACCGACCAGCAACGTACTACAACCCTGGAACAGGCCATCACCACCAAACAACACAGGACCAGAACAAGGAAGAGAGACAAATTACAGGAGAAGCTGACCAAACTGATCCGCCACAAAGACAAGGACGACAACAAACGAGACTCATGGGTAAGAAACCTATCCAACAGACCACTTACAAAAAACTGAGAAAGCTGTCCTAATGTGTGGACCAAACTATAACCATAGAGATAGGGCTTAGTGGTTAGCACTGCTGCCTCACAGCGCAAGGGACCCAGGTTAAATTCCACCCTCGGGCGACTGTCTGTGTGGAGTTTGCACATTCTCCCCGTGTCTATGTGGGTTTCCTCCCACAGTCCAAAGATGTGCAAGTTAGGTGGATTAGCCATGCTAAATTGGCCATGGTGTTCAAGGTTGTGTAGCTTAGGTGGGTTATAGGGGGATGTGTCTGGATGGGATGATCCAAGGATCGGTGTGGACTTGTTGGGCCGAAGGGCCTGTTTCCACAGTGTAGGGAGTCTTTGATATTCTATAAGATGCGAACAGAACAGACTTCATAGCCTCCCTAGAAGCTACGCTAACAAACAATGGACTCACAGATGATATTCTATAATCTCTGCATTGAACCGGAGGAATAATTGGGACACCCTAAACACATTAGAGAGAAAAGGACTCAAGAAAGACAGGAACATCATAATCCTACCAGCGGACAAAAGGCACACGATCATCATTATGAACAAACCAGACTACATTGAAAAAGCACAGGCATTGCTTGCAGATACAGACACTTACCAAAAGGTGGAGATAGACCCAACACCGCAGCTGGGAAATAGGATCACCCAAACACTGAAGAGACTAAAGGATGCAAGACACATAATCAAGAAAGACTACATAAAGTTGAAACCAGAACTCGCACACCCCATGCATCTACAGACTCCCCAAAGTACACAAACCAGACATCCCCCTCAAACCCACTGTTTTCCTACCAGGCACACCTACACACAAGCTAATGAAGGACTTACTACATAGACTGAAGCATATAGTCGATGCATCACACCACTCCATCCACTCAACTCAGGAACATCAAGCTCAGCGAAGATGAGATTATGGTATCCTTTGATGTTACAGCACTATTCATATCCATTGACATACCACTAGACAAAGAAACACTGGCCACATTACTAGAGGAAGCAGGAATGCTGACCAACAGCTCCATCAGCAAGGACAACATACTCACCACACACCTCACTACTTACTTCACCTTTAATGGTCAAGTATACAAACAGATTAATGGCACATTTATGGGGTCACCCATCTCAGGACTTACTGCAGAGGCAGTCATGCAAAGATTGGAACGCATGACCCTCCCACGCATACAACCAAAACTCTGGATATGATACATGGATGACATGTTTGTCATTATTAAACGCACTAAGTTAGAAGAGACACACCACCTCATCTACAATGTAGTCACCGGGATCGAATTCACAAAAGAAGAGGAAAACGACAATCATCTTCTGTTCCTAGATGTCAGGGTTGAACGAATGACGAATGGCGAATTCCAAACCACAGTATATAGGAAGGCAACACGCACTGACCAAATCCCCAGTTTCCACTGCAATCACCCCAACATCCACAAACAAAGCTGTGTTAGAACACTATTCAAATGGGCTGCAACTCACTGCAGCATACCTGAACTTCGCAAGAAGGAGGAAGAGCTCCTATACAAGATTTTCGCTATCAATGGGTACCCCACCAACTTCATCCACAGATGCTGACTAGATAGACAATGATAATAGGACACAATGCACCCTAATACATTGGCCACACTACCATATGTCAAGAACATATCACAACTGACAGTGAGACTCCTACGACCACTAGGAATCATGATAGCACACTAACCCACAGCCATACTACAACAAACAGTCACGAGGACCAAAGACCCCAAACCCATGACATTCAGGACCAATGTAGTGTACAAAACAATGTGCAAGGACTGCCAAAAACATTACATTGGCCAGACAGGAAGGAAACTAGCCATCAGGATACATTAACACCAGCTAGCAGCAAAACAACACGATGAACTTTCCCTCATTTCAGTGCACTCGGACAACAAAGGTCATCGATTCAAATGGGACAACACGACCATCTTAGCTCAAGCCAACCATAGACACACACAGGAATTCCTAGAGGCTTGGTTCTCCACCCATAATGCAAGCAATAAACATGTGGAATTAGACCTGATATACAAACCCTTGCAAAAAAGAGCAAGAAATGATACTGAACACATCAACAGACTGGATCATATAAAGTAGAACAAAGTAAGCAAAGTAGAACAACATTGCTTCATCAAATGCTGCACTGAGGGTGTTACCTAGCATAGTGATGAAAGGGCTGAACTATAACCAGCCAGCTCGGTGAGCATGTCAACAACCTCACCCCAACCCGAGCTAAAAATCTTTGCAAGTCCCTTAAACAAACAGATAGAGTTAAGGGATAAATCAAAAGGAAAGGAAAAGGAAAACAAATTAGATGTAACTGGCCAGTTCACTGAAGCAGTCTCTAACATCTGTAATTTCACAGGCACATGGGATTATATCTTGCTTGGTTTCCTGAAGACTCCAATGCTTGCAGATAGCTTCCAGTATGCTCCAAGGAATATTTACTGAATACTTACAATTATGATCAACACTTGAAACTTTCAATAAGCTGATAATGAGAAATGAACAAGGGAGAAACCAAATCTCCATTCTGTCACCTTCTTAAGCGCAATCCTTCTGACTTAAAACATGGTTCAAAGCCAGTTCAAATTTTGGCTTCTGTATTTTAGACTGATTGTCTTCTTATGAGGCCCCTTTTACTTTTCAAACATTTACAATCTGTTTGATGATATTTTCTCTCTAGAGTCAAACATCTATTGAGCACTTTTAATAAGCATCAACTTGCAATTAACTTCCAAGTCTAGCCTCATAAACAAGTAATAGTTAGTTTGTTCCTTAATGTTTTAAAATCAAGTTGCTGCTCAGAGTCAAAAGGTCACCTATAGCTCTCAGCTCACAGTTCACAGCTCCAAACCAAAAATGATTAAAAGAAATAATGAAGATGTCAACATGTCCAAAAGAGATTTGCCAGAATGGCTTAATTGATGCAGGGCTATGGAGGAGCTGTTGTCATATTTCTTAAGGTTAAGAAGCATAAGGGGATTTGTTGGATGTCTGTAAAATTATGAAAGTATGACATAAAATCAATAGAGACCACTTCCAATGGCTGGAAGATTGATAATCTGATTTGAAATGATCAGTAAAAGAACCAGAAGTGACACGAGGGAAAACTTTTGCATAAAGAGGATTAGGATTTAGAATGCTTCATCTAGTATTCTGATAGACACAGATTCAAATGAATATTCAAAAAGAAATTGGATAAGCATTTGGAGAAAAAAATTAGATGGGCCTGTTCTCTGAAGGCCATGTTATAATTGTTGAGTCTGATCCTTGCAAGGACCAGGTAGTTCCAGAAAGACACCTCATACCATCAACATTTGGGGAATTGTTGCCTCATGAGGATATTGCAGGATGATTTCACTCTTTTGATTAATTGCAGTTATGCACTTTGTTTGCTGCTGCCTTTTACAATAAACATTCATAGAAGCACTGAGAAGAGTCAAGCGGAGCACTGTATAGTTACTGAGAGAAATTGCCATAAATAATGAAAAGTTTAATATTAGTAAGTGTTGTTAGGTTTTGGCATGTTTTCTCAGATTGTTTTTTTAAGTAGGGAATGATTATGAATACACAAAGTGGAGCAGGAATTAATAGATTTTATATTGGGTTCTTCATTTGGAAAGAGGTGAAAGGCGTTTACTGTATAACTATTGTGAACTTCTTGATGCGCATTCAGTCATAGAACATGACATACGTAGAAACAATGTACCAAATACTGATGAGGATATTTCTCAAAAGCAGTAAACATTCCTCCAAAGTGTAAATTGGCTAGATTGCCATGGTCCTTCTTCGGATTTCTCGTCATTGTCTTCCTTTGCTGTCCTTTGTCGTTTATCAATTTAACTTTCTCACAGAAACTTCTGCTCACAATGGCTGATCTCTGGTGCAGCTATACCTAGCTTAATCTGCTCCCATCCAAGAAGTTGCCCAGGAAGATTCCTATGAGCAAATAATCCCTTTGTCCTGGTAACTCCAATAAGGACTCTAGCTTAAGCAGTGAAAGTCTATTGTCAAAGACTCCATGCAGTGTCCCAGAAAGTCTCCTGATCTCTGGCAAATGTCCCGTTCAAATGCAAAATCATTCTCATTCAGTAAGTCAGCAGAGAAATCTGAACGTGTCTTTAAAGAATGTACATAATTCTCATTAGCAATTTCTTAACTCCTGTTCATCTTATTGCTGTTAGGAGGGATCAGTATTGTCAGAGCAACTCTTAAAGGAACATTAGGACTTTTATTTATTTGGGCACTCTAACTTTAATCATTATCGGATGGTTGTTCCGAACACTCTTTTAAACTCTTTTGTCAAGTCTGTACTTTATACATAAGGCAAACTAATCATATGTTGCAGTTCAAATCCTGATCTTGTTTAACCTCAGAGTCTCCTTTGTCTGTAAGGGGGCCAGATAAAGTAGGCCTCCAACTTCTTGAAGATCATAGTTAAGCCACAATGATGCTGTCATTCCATTGATTATAATTAATCCTTATTCATGTACTTGAGCTAATTTGTTTATGTTGGCATTGTTTTGTGTCAAAATATTCCACATTGGAAGGCAGGAGAGAAAAAGTTCTAGATTACCTCAAAACTGGAAAGTGGGTAGGTCAGCCCTCCCGGGCTTGTTTGATTTCATTTCTGCACTCCGGTTAGTTTTCTTTGGAGTTGATGGGACTGGTACAGTGACATATCAGACACCTGGCTTCACCATCTATCTCTCATGAAGAGATAAGGAGTAAGCATGTGTAGCGGTAAGGTACTTGCAGATTCTCACAGCCGAGACAATATAAACCAGTTCATCAATATTTAGGTGGCAATGATGACTTGTAGCACAAGATAAAGC
Organism: Rhincodon typus; assembly: GCF_021869965.1. Taxonomy (NCBI): domain Eukaryota; kingdom Metazoa; phylum Chordata; class Chondrichthyes; order Orectolobiformes; family Rhincodontidae; genus Rhincodon; species Rhincodon typus. The sequence continues at coordinate 101,954,318 of NC_063332.1, forward strand.
AGAAGTCATATTTTCTTTTTACAGGCAATGTCACACCCAGCATCAATTTTAACACTTTAACTCTTTTGAGTTGCCATGACAGTACTGGTAATCTTGTCTTCTGACAGAGGACAAATGCATTGAGCAGGTCACAAATGCATTGCTTACCAGGGAACACATCTTCATTACAAAAATAATTACAGAATAGAGTGTGCTGCAATTTTATCAGATCTCACAATTCTCCAAAATCTAGGGGTTTATGAAGGCCAACACCTACATATAAATAGCTAGACAATGTACCATATGTATATAACTTGTGTTGCATGGAGGTGTTTTAAGATGTAAGCATGACAAAGTTTTTCAGTAATAACCTGCAGTTGGAGTTGGATTTCTTCATGCAAAGTGGGCTGTGTTGTAGTCTATGCTTTCTGTGAGTTAGCAATGTGCACCATGGATCATGGAAATGCTGCAGCATGCATGTTTGCTAATCCTAACTGGCATAAAGTACTCCTGTGTTGTCCCTCCTTGAATATCTTTTTATATACCCAATAACTTCACATGAAGTTGGTGCCGCCCATTCTGGCATTGACATATTCAGTGAGCAGATGCCATGCAAGCCAAACAAGACATTTTCGAAAAACAACTTTTTGCTGTAGTTCACCCCACATCAAAATGTTCCTCCTCGTTGTTGCTCCATTAAAACTGCAAACAGGTTTGATGTCACAGTTAACTGACAGTTTGTTACAAAAAATACTTTTCTTTTTAAATTGATGCAGCTGCTCTTTTGGTACATTGACACTAGATGTGTTACTCCTGACTATAAAATCTTTGTAAATTAGGTGCTGTGACTTTGAGTATTGTACAAAATGAAGGTTAGCATTCAAGATTTATAAAGGTTGCTTTGTTCAACTTAGGTCGATGCAGAGCCCACAGTGCAACATTCTGCCATAATATGCAAATACTGCAAGGAACTTGATATTTACATTTTCCTACAATATCTCTGAATAAATTCCTTTACGCCCAAAAGAACAAAACGTATTTGTATAGAACTGCATATAATAAGAGCATTCCTTTGCATTTTAGATCTAGTTATGTGCAGTAGCTGCTTAGCAGCAAATGAATTAATTAATTTAGTGCAAAGATCCCACAAGCAATAATTAAGATAAATGACTAAACAATTTTTTGGTAGAGTTGTTTGAGGGAAACATAGCATTTGTTCAACATCCTATTCAAAAGGAAACTAAGTAACCATGCTGCACTCCTTCAAGACTGCATTGAAGTGTTGCTTTGGTGTAAAAGCTCAAATTCTGGATTAAAGTTTGAACCTACAATGTTCTGACGCAAGTGAAAAGTTAATAATCAATTTATCCAATTACTGGAAATATAATAAGGTTTTGTGCATTTTTATGAGTTCTGTTGCTCCCATCTTCGAGCACATATTAAACAGCAGAATTTGCTTCTACCAGCAAAATTAACAACAGCGTGAGTTTAATCTTCCAGAATTATTTAGTAGCTTGCACTTAATCCTTAAAATGCTTCAAAAGTAGTTACTTATAATTCTAATCTTTTAAATGTTGTGATCTTGGCAGATTTCAATCTGAAATTATCCTTTCCCTGTCATTTCATCCTTACAATAATACTGGATGAATCCTTTATTCTGATGCTAAAAGGATTATCAAATTTGTGAAGTACCAGTATGGGGGCAGTGATGACTGACTTGTGGGTTGTTCAAGACCTTTGTGGCAGTCAGCACTCTGTGTAAGTTTTGTGTTTGTTTCTGTCTGTCATTTTAAGGGTGAGACGTGTGAAACATCCAGATTTTGAAGCTTCATCCAGGATCCGCATACATCAGTCGTTTCTACACAAAATAATTTCTCACTATCTCCACTTCTCCAGGGTCAAGTATTATGTTATTATTTTTTCAAGTAGCCCAGGTGCCTTACTCTGTGTTTTAGTTATGTTTTTGGCTTCAACGTTTGCTCAACTTAGCTCCTTCGCTTCACGAGGAGATTGCCAAAGTAATCTGGCAGTCCTAAACTAGGTTACTCAAATTTCTCGAATTTGAAATATATGCATTTCTTTCAGTCAAAAAAATGTTTACCACGATAATTTTGTTGAACTTCTACGGAGGTTCTACCACTCAATCACCATCAATTCAGCAGAGAATGGAAAATCCAAGAGAAATATGCCAAAATTAATGAATGCAGAAATACAACACATTATTTAAGGATACTTGTATCCCAGTAGGTCAAATGAATTCCACCGAGTTGGAAGTGTGACTTTTTGGGCAAAACGAATTCTAGTTGCAAAATAATATATGATTTAACCAATTGCCATTGGAAATAAAAGCTAAGCTATTTCAGTATGGCTGCGATATTTCAGCCGAATGGGCATTGTAGAAAATTGTCCAGTTATGTCCTGTGCACAAAAAGCAGAGAAAAGTTCAGTTTAGGTAAAGAGGAACCTGTGGGCATATAGTACTTGGATTTCCAGAAGGCATTTGATAAGTTTCCACATCAAATGTTTATTGTGGCAAATAATGTGGGTGGCACCGTGGCTCAGTGGTTAGTACTGTTGTTTCAGAGCGCCAGGGACCTGGCTTCAATTCTAGCCTTGGGGGACTGTCTGTGTGGAGTTTGTACATTCTCCCTGTATCTGCATGGGTTGGGTTTCCTCTAGGTGCTCTTGTTTCCTCCCACAGTCTAAAGATGTGTATGTCAGGTGGATTGGCCATGCTAAATTGCCCATAGTGTTAAGGGATGTGTAAATTAGGTGGATTAGCCATGGGAAATGCAGGGTTATGAGGTGAGTCTGGATGGGATGCTCTTCAGAAAATCTCTGTGGACTCATTGGGCTGAATGGTCTGTTTCCACACTGTGGGGATTCTATGAAAAGCGCATGGTCTCGAGGAGAACATGTTATCATGGATAGAAGTTTTGCTGGCTGGCAGAAAACAGAGAAAATGCATAAGGAAGGGTCACCGGACCCGAAATGTTAACTCTGTTTTCTACTTCACAGATGCTGCTAGACCTGCTGAGCTTTTCCAGTAACTTTGTTTTTGTACATTTTTCCACAATATGTTCCATCTGCTATTTTCTTGCTCACTCACTGATCTGTCCCAAACCTCTTGAAACCACTTTGAAGTATCTCTCTCACAGCACATATTTCCAACTAGCTTTGCGTTATTCACGAACTCGGGATGATTTGGCATATGTTGTGAACAGCTAAGGCCCAAGAACTGACTATTGTGGTACCCTACTAGTCACAGCCTAGCAATGTGAGAAATACCACATTAATAATCATTTCTGGGCTGAATCTTACATTGTTTTGGATAAGACCAATTTGTGCTGTTATTTTTGGATGGTTTATCACCGTGAGGCTGTATGAATTTTCTGGTCATATCTTACCAAACTCACCCCATTAATTACCTAGACAACAAGGTGCAGGGCTGGATGAACACAGCAGGCCAAGCAGCATCATAGGAGCAGAGAGGCTGACGTTTCGGGCCTAGACCTTTCATCTAATAATGTCTACATTATCTTTAAAAGCACCCAGATGAGCTTAGGCATTTTGAAGCTGTCCTGCTGAACACTGTCTGAACACAGTGTAGAAGGAGAAGATGGTGCTGTGATTTTCTGACACACATCTGGATGTTCTACTGGACAAGCTGGATTCATTCTCATTCATTCCTACCAACTTATCCCATCCAACCACTCCCAAGCAGTACCCCTGCATGCCCTCTCTGCTGCCTCCTTTGCCATCTCATCATGTTTCCCCCACATGTACAGCATTAACAGCTATGACATGTATTATAATCAAACTCATTCTCCCCTTTCACTTTTACAGAAGGAGACAGTCCATAGCAAGATGGAGAGAGTTTGTGTGTGGAATCGTGTTGATGTCTATGTCCTTATCCCTATGAGTAAAGAATCTTGGCCTTCACAGGAGATGACTAGGACTGCTCCAATGGGAATACCAAAACATCCTTGTTCTCCCAAATGTCAATGCCACTCGTTATTTCACAGCAGCCCTCCCAGTCACCCAACAATCGGCCTCAATCATTGTACACCATTTCCAACCATGGGCCACGACACCTCTCCCTTGTGTCTTACAGGTACAGCCAGCACATCCACCTCCACAGAGAAATGCTCACAGCAAACCCCCCAGTCCTAAAGATTAATCTGCAAATGCTGAACCCCACAGTACTAGCTGCACAGGCTCCACCCCGTTAGCAGACATGACTAGACAGCCCTGGGTAAGACATGCCAGAACTCTTACTGATGCCTATCTGTCTCCCCAACCCTGTTTTTCCTACCCTTCCCCCAAGACTCACCACTATACAGCCATCACCCCTACCCTGACCCTTTCCCTGGACTGGACAGGCATGGATCTCCTGACTAACAAAACCCTGATAGGATGCTTAATCCCAGGGGCTGAAATGTGAGGCTACCTCTGATTCATTGTGCCAGACCCCCTTGGCTGACAGGTGCCACCATCTATTCGATGAGGACTACTCCCCTATGACTGTAACATGGCTGCTGCTTGCTACACATGCTGGTGCATTCTGCAAATTCTATTCAGCGCTTCCAGCACACACTGCTAATGCCATAGGTGATTGGTCAGGGTGGTCATAATGGGCTGGCATATCCTGATCTCATCACCTGTTATTGGCACAATATCACCTTTTTGTCCATTTTGCTTCTCATTCCTAAATGTCGAATACTCTTCGATATTCTCTTTCCAGTCTTAGTTGCCATATAACCATGTTTACGTAATGGCAATTAGATAATACCCATTTACTTCGATTTGTGCTTTCATACCAGCTGCATTGTTTTGAATATTGTGTACATTTAACTAAATGACTTAACATTGTCTTTCAACATTATTGCACACTTACCTGATGCGAGACTTTATTTTACCTGATTTCTAATTTCACTTGAACTTTTCTACTTCCTGTTACCAGCTGTAGGAAGGACGTTATGAAACTTGAAGGGCTTCAGAAAAGATTTACAAGAATATTGCTGGGGTTGGAGGGTTTGAGCTATAGGGAGAGCCTAAAAGGCTGGAGCGTCAGAGGTTGAGGGCTGACCTTATAGAATTTTACAAAGACATGAGGGACATAGATAGGTTAATAACCAAGACCTTTTCCCCAGGGTAGTGGAGTCCAAAACTAGAGTTTAAGGTGAGAGGGGAAAGGTTTAAAAGGGACCTAAGGGACACTTGTTTCACGCAGAATGTGGTGCATGTATGGAATGAGCTGCCAGACGAAGTGGTGGAGGCTGGTATAATTACAACGTTTAAAACGTATCTGGATCGACATATGAATAGGAAGGGCTTAGAGAGATATGGGCTAAATGCTGGCAAATGGGACTAGATTAATTTAGGATATCTGGTCGGCATGGATGAGTTGGCCTGAAGGGTCTGTTTCCATGCTGTACAGCTCTATGACTCTATGACTCTGTATTTCCTTCCAATTGGAGCTGACCCTCAGGTTCGGTTTCCTCTGACAAGTGAGTTTAAACTCTTCCTAATGGCACTTGTAAACCTCCCTGCAAAGATACCAGCCCTGGTCTTGTTCAAATGCAGCTTCTCCAGTTCATGCAGGTCCAACCAGAACCAGTCCCAGTGCCTCAGAAATCTGACCTCTACCTTTCTAAACCACTTCTACAGCCATGTGCACAATCAATCAATTAGCCCTAGTCTTCTTATTTTCACTAGCATGTGATACTGGGATTAATCTCAAGAGATTAGTGCTCTTGAGGTCCTACTTAATATTACCCTTCCTAACTTCCTAATATATATTTTCAAGATTTCATTCATTATCCTACCAATGTTGACAAAACCTCTGCCTGCTCCCCTCTCTCAGGAATGATGTCCTGATGTCCCATAACATCTTTGATCCTGGCAACAGGCAGGCAACATATGATGTTGATGTTTTAGAAATGGCTGCCTGATCCTGATTGACTATTGAATTCCATAAAACTACTGTTACTCATCTAATAACTGGCTCTGGCTTTACTTGCTTGAGGAACCATTGCCCTTATGAGTATTCTAAAATGGAAAATAATTTTGCAAGCAAGATAGACTCAGGGCACTTTTGCACTACCTGCCTGGTCATTCTTGTAGCCTCCTGGCAGTCACTCATTCCGTCCTTGTCTGTATGTCCAAACCTGCCACCTCCCTAATATATCCAAGTATATTTCTGCCTTGAGGTTGCATCACAGTGACTTCAGATGAAACCTAGATCTCAAGCTTTTGCACCCAGTGACAATTCATACAGTTATCCTCATTTGGATCACAAGGTATGACTGTGACTTTCCAAATAGCTTGGGAAATACATTCCACTTGTCCAAGCTGCTCTGCCATACCGTAACATTAAGCACAATTTATTACAGTTAGAACAAGTAGAATAGCATAACTCTTATTCACCAATCAGCTCTTTCCACTGTACCAAACTAATATGTACTAATGAAGACTGAAGAATATTAGAAAAAAGAATGAGCACCTCCATTCTCTCGTTTCAGAACTCCGTCACTCGCCAAACATGTCAATCATCTGAGTCCCAGGACATCACTATAGGAGCTCCTCTTAGGCCCAACCATCTTTAGCTGTTTCCTCAATAAATTTCCCTCTATCAATAGGTCAGAAGTAGAGACGATAATTCAAGACCCTTCTCAATTTATTTCTGGGTATGCCCTGTTTGAGACCTGAAGTAACATAAACAAATAAACCAAGCCAACTTGGTCAATTCAGTAATGACCCCCTTTCTGGATTAATATTGTTAAAAATAACCTTTTTACTGGTAGAGACTATTCAATGCAACATCAGAATCTAATTCTTCATACTTTGATATTATCATATTTCCATAACAATTTATTTAAAAAATCTACTATCTGTTCCACAGAACCAAATCTGAAAATACTATCAAGTAAAGAAGGTAGTCTCTGAACTAAATTAGTTCGATCGATTAATGATACTGAATTCAAAGATTTTTGAGTTCAGATAACAACGTTGGTTTTGTTGGACATTGGTGATGGTAAAGCAACACAAAAAATGAAAGGAACTCACAGCCTCTCCACATTCTGAACATCTTTGATCCATGTCTACAAAATCAGACATCGTAAAGCTGCAGAAATTCTTGCTATGGCCCGAAGGAAGCAAGAGATGACCAAGTCTGAACTGGAGACCACACAGGAAAAATGATAAACAGGAGGTAAAGATGCATGAACAGTGCATCACAGATATAAGAATAACAAAACAGATACTTTATGAAAAATAACACCGATAGTTTCATAATCTAATCTTATATTTGTTTACTTGGCAATATATACTATTTTAATGCCTAGGATATTTTTACTGTCGGCTCTGGCATCCTTTTTTTATCATATAGTTATCTCACAATCATTTCCATAAAGGTATGCAGGGGTTGAATTTTCTTGGGAATGCTCTGCTCCTGCAACCTCGAAGATAAGCTGTGAATGAGCCTGTGGAAATTATAGCAGCTGAAGGGAAGTCCCATTCTGATTTTGAGGTAATTCTTCAGAGACCATTAAAACCAATCAGCTCTGCACTTACATAAGTGTTTATGATATAAACAAAGGCTTTTATAACCAAAATTTTATCTGCAGCTTTGAAATGTCTTTTCATAGATCATAGAATCCCTACAGTGTGGAAACAGGCCCTTTGGCCCATCAAGTCCACACTGACCCTCAGAGCATCCCACCCAGACCCATCTAATCTACACATCCCTGAACACTACAGGCAATTTAGTATGGCCAACCCACATAGCATGCGCATCTTTGGAGTGTGGGAGGAAACCCGAGCACCTGGAGGAAACCCATGCAGACACAGGGAGAATGTGCAAACTCCACACAGACAGTCACCCAAGGGTGGAATCAAACCCAGATCCCTGGCTCTGTGAGGCAGCAGTGCTAACACTGAGCCACCATGCCACCCTTTTCTTTGTCCTAAGAAACACAAATTATATGCTTGAGGATAGAAGAGTGCTACTATAATGGAAAGAAGGTCAACAAGAACTACTTTTAGTTGCAACTTTAGCTTTAAGTTTAACTTTAATAAATTATCATGGTTAATATTAAAATCTAGGTCCATTGATGCTCAGTCTTCCCAAAATACCATCATGCAGTACTTCTCAGTAAAGCTGGATTTGCATGTCTTAGTCCACAGTAGCTTCATTTCTTTATAAGTCTTCATTGAGATCTTTTGTCGGCTCTGGCATCCTTTTTTTATCATATAGTTATCTCACAATCATTTCCATAAAGGTATGCAGGGGTTGAATTTTCTTGGGAATGCTCTGCTCCTGCAACCTCGAAGATAAGCTGTGAATGAGCCTGTGGAAATTATAGCAGCTGAAGGGAAGTCACACACAAATTCATCACCTTTAATGTACTAAGGCCAATGACAGAATCTTACAGGGGCCTAAGCCACATGGCGATGGTGAGATGTGTGGCAGAATCGGGCAGGAAGTCTGGTGAGGCCCATGTTGGGAGCAATTTGCTCCATCTTTTATGTTTTTTACAAGCAATATGACACTTTTGCTTACAAGGCAGCAGTAGATCATTGCTTGTCAAAAGCCTCATTGATGGCATGACTCACCTCATTAACATTTAGTTTTCTATCTTACCAAACTTGCCAAAGAAGCTTGATGTTGAGAAAACTCAATATGGAAACCAATGAGGGAACCTGGCAGATTCAGCTCGCTACTTGGTCCATATGACCTCCATGTTGCCCATGACTGAACTGTAATCAAGGGCATGATCCATGAGCCACTAACACTCCTTTTCGTTGGCATTGGGATCCAGGATCTGCCAACCCCTCATGACTGTCATGACACCACCCTGATGCACTGGCAGTGCACTCTGGAAATGCAGACTGGTATTGCAAGGAACATCAGCATTCGTACTGGAAGGCTGCACTGTGCAAGCACAGACCTGCACTCAGCTCAAGAATTACACCAGGTTGCCCCTTAGGGCTGCTCACTTGATCGCTTAGTGTTCACTCACTCAATTTGTATCTCCATGCTTGCAGAATTCTCCTCTTGTTTTCCCTTGTCGTACCAGTTAGTACACTCATGCAACCAGGCAAATTGCCTTATGATTCAATACATCTTGCAGGCACATGCGAATTGATTGAATGGGAACCTGGGGAGCTGTGAAGCCTAAGCAATTACAAGAAAGGGGTGGTGGATGTTTTGTGGCTAAATGACACATTTGGGCTGAGGCTGGAAGCCAGTGGCCAAAGAACACTTGCCGTCGTTTTCCATTACGCTGGAAATTGAAAGTCTCCAATGGGGAAGAAAATGGCTGCAGGCACATTCAGAGTTGGTGAAGTAAGCGATCTGAAAGAGGGAGCTACAGCACTCACTGCTCATAGGGCATTTAAAGGGAAAGAACATTGCACACAGACTCATATACTGTACCATATACAGATCTGCAGGTTCCCCAGTCGCTGACCAGCCTAATACATTGCCCCTCTTTGTGTGTTGATCTCCCTGCCACAACATTGCTGAACAACTCATTGACAGCCCCACTGTTGGGCACAGAGGCTGCAAAACAATAAGGATGTTGTACACAAAGGGCTAAACATGGCACCACGACTCAATGCCATATCTACCTATTGTTCCTCTTGTTACCACATGAAGCAGCAAGCTCTCAGCACAGACATTCATCCATGGACTGTCGTCTGTGACCAGAAAGTGATACTGAATGCCGTAACAATGCCCTTTGGGCTAGACACAGAGAGACTAACAACCACAGGCAAGGTTAAAGCACATCGTATATAGATAAGGGGATAGTCACATACAAACCATTGTCACCAACACCACTAAAGTGCCCTCAATGGGTTTTCTTCTTCCTCTCCTTTCCAATGCATATTAGGGCACTGCCTAGTTTTAGGCTGGGATGGAGGGTGCCTGCTTGGTAGTGGACCCCACTGGCCCTGGAGTTTCGGTCAGGTGATTTTGGGGGTGGTGCTTGCTCAGCCCAGAGGGAAATTGACTTCTGCGGTTTCTACTTCCAGGAAGAACAGGGTAGAGGAAGAGGGCCTGGCCACCCCTGGACTGGTCTGTGTGCAGATATCTGATGGACTTGATAGTGATTCCTCCTTTGGAAGGGTACCTCTTGGCACTACCCTGTCTCCTTGTGAGGAAGGGGCACCTATTCCTCATGTCACCGTGCCCTCGGACGTGAGGGCCAATGGCTGGGGCATTGGAGTGCAGATCTGTTCCCCTCTCCAGCAGATCCTGTGTGGGCTGGGCCTATTTCCCAATACCATCACCATCTTGTCTACAGAGGCATGACTTACTGCTGTGCTGTGCAGCATCTGGCTAATGCGGGGTATTGCCTTCCACATGCCTGTCTGTTACTCCAAGTACTCCCTGTCTATGTGGATGAATTCTCTGACTTCTGACACCACAGGGTTCTCTCCTGCCTGGGGCTGAGCTAGGGCCTAGTCTCCAGCAGCCTCTGAGAGCCAATGCCTGGGCTGTTTCTTCCTCGGCCAGCTGCAGAGCTGTTGCAGCGAGGGGCTCACCAGTTTGAGCAACCATCCTCTTTCTGTCCACAGTTCCCGATGATTATCTGAGCTGGTGGGGGATGTAGGAGGCAGCCTTGCTGATGCTTCCTCCTGAATCCTGTCAGTGCTTTTGTCTCAAGGGGCCGAGGAGAGTGCTTCTGGGGAGATGGATGTTACCTGCTCAGGTTGTGGACACTCTGGTTGTATGTACAAGACTCAATAGACACAAGGTGTCACAGCCGAAGGTTCGAAGTGGTGTACAATGAAAGACACAGGTCTTTTGTTGCAAATCCACTGAGTGGCGAATTGTTCTGGGATTGACGCATGTTTAGATGCGGCTGGAATTGGATGTGACAGACACCATAGAGCAGGGTTGGTAATTAATGAGGTGTGTTTGGTAAAATACAGCAAGACAACTCACTAGGCTTCACAACAAAAGAAAAATGCCAAAAACTCACACAACTTGGACTTAGCTAAAAAAATATAAGATTCAGCATGTTCATCCAGTGCCATGGAGATTTGGTGGAGCAGTCCTCTTAAACATTAAACTTTCCTTTACAACTGGATCTTTCTTCTTTTAAAGCATTTACTAAGTTCATAAGAGATAGTGGGAACTGCTGATGCTGGAGAATCTGAGATAACAAGGTGTAGAGCTGGATGAACACAGCAGGCCAAGCAGCATCAGAGGAGCAGGAAAGCTGATGTTTTGGGTCTGGACCCTTCTTCAGAAATATATG
>NC_063332.1:101965966-102007055 GCF_021869965.1 Rhincodon typus
TATCTCCTCTGATGCTGCTTGGCCTGCTGTGTTCATCCAGCTCTACACCTTGTTATCTCTACTAAGTTCATAACATCTCTTGCAATGATATGACAGCTTCCAAGCCTGAGAGTTTCAGAGGAATTGTGGTAACAGTGTAATATTGAGAATATTTTCTAGAGATTAGTCAGGAAAGACATACAGCCATAGAAAATATCAGTATTGTTAATAAGACTATGACTGACTCAAAATGAAACACCCTGGAGTTGAACATTATAATCCTGAAGTTCTTTGGCTGGTAGTTCTGCTAGAACTGTGGGTAATGGTGCTCTATGGTATTAGTTCTGTTGGGGTTGGTAGGCATTATTGGAGAATACCTTTGTAATGTGGCTTGCTGACCTGTCTCATGCTTATAGAAACTCTAGCGTTGCTGCTTCATTTCTTATTCATTCATGGGATGTGGACATCTCTGACTGGACCAGAACTTGTGGCTTACTCCTAGTTGCCTCTGAGATGGCTGCCTTCTTGAATTGTCGCAGTCCATTTCATGAAAGTCGACTCACAATGGTATTAGGGAGAGTTTCAGGATTTTGGCTCTTGTTATTCCTGTTTGAGGAGGAGACAGTTTTGCTGCTGCGATCCTGCTGTTAATTCCAAGGGGTTTTTTTCCTATTATTCTCTGTGTAAGTAAGCAGAATTGTCAAATTTTGTGAAACAAAAGAACTAAGTGTCAATTCTTGGGTGAATCCAAGCCATTTTCTCACCTGGCTGCATTGGAAACATATGATGACACCCAGCTCTACCTGATAGCTCTGCCTCTCAACTTCTTCACTGCCCTTAATTGGTTACACTCTATTTCTAATATTCTGGAAAAGATTAGAATGAATATTGGAAGACTAAAACCTTTGTCTTCATACATTAACACAAAACTTATTCCATATCCATTGATTAATTCTATTCCTTGCATATTGTTTGAGGCTGAACAAAACTGTTTGCAACTATACTCTGCCTTTGTCCTTGATCTGATATTTGGACCCCATTTATTGCCATCATTGAGAGAGTTTACTTCCAGCTCATAATATATCCTACCTTGACTTAGCCCAACTACTGTTGAAAGTACATTCGTGCTTTTACGACGTCGAGATTCAATTATTCCAGCACTCAACTGACCATCCTCTTATTTCTTGCACTATTGATAAAATTTAGCTCATCCAAAACTCTCCTGTCTGTGCACTAACACTAACTCTCAAGTTTAAAATTTTCATGCATATGTTCAAATCCACATTGGCTGCTCCCCTCGTCATCTCTGTAACTTCCTTCAACTCCACAATGCTTCAAAAAACTCTAAGTCCCTCCAATTCTGACCTCTGGTACATTGTCAATTTTTTTTGCCCCATCATTGGTGGTCTTGCCTTCAGCTGCCTTCAGCTGTCCAGGACTTCACCAAGAGTGCAAAAATTCCCTAAGTCTCCAAGCTATTAACTTTTCCTCTTCCTTTACGATGTTATCCAATTTGGTAATGAAAAACAGGAAGCAGAATATTATCTAAATGGCCATTTATTGAGAGAGGAGAATGTGCAGTGAGATTTGGGTGCCCTCATACACCATTCACTGAAAGTAAGCATGCAGGTGCAGCAGGGAGTAGAGAAGACAAGTCGTATGTTGACCTTCATAGTGAGAGGATTTGAGTACAGGAGCAGGCATGTCTTGCTGCAATTGTACAGAGACTTGGTGAAATGACATCTGGTGTATTGTGTGATGTTTTGGCCTCCTTACCCAAGGAAGGATATTTTTGCTGGAGAGACAATGCAGCAAGGGCTTACCAAACTGATTCTTGGAATGTGAGGCTGACATATAAAGAAAGGTTGAATTGGTGTGTAGTTCAGATGAATAGAAACCTATAAAATTCTAACAGGCTTAGACAGAGTAGATGCAGGAAGGTGACCAGAACGAGGGGTCAAAGTCTAAGAATACAGGGTAAACCACTTAGCACTGAGATGAGGAGAAATTTCTTCTCCCAGAGAGTGGTGAACCCATGGAATTTGCTAGAAAGCCCTCAAAACCAAAACATTATATGATTTCAAGAAGGAGGTGGATATAACACTTGGTGCTAAAGGTATCAAAGGATGTGGAGGAAAAGTGGGACAGTTTTTGAGTTGAATGATCATAAAAAATGGTGGAGCAGGCTCAAAGGGCTGAATGGCCTTGTCCTGCTCCTGTTTTCTATGTTTCTTAAACCAAACTCATTGACCAGTTTACTTTTATTCATTCATGGACTATGGGGATTGTTGGGTAAGTCAGTATTTATTGCTTCTTCCTAATAGCCCTGGAGAAAGTGGTGATGAGCTGCCTTCTTGAACCACTGCAGTCCTTGAGATGTAAGGACACATTAACACTGTTAGGAATGGTGTTCCAGGATTTTGTATCAACATCAGTGAAGCAAAGGCAATACATTTCCAAGTTTGTATGGCGTATGGCTTAGAGGGCACCTTGCAGGTAATGGTGTACCCATCCATCTGCTGCTCTTGGCCTTCTACACTATAGAGGTGTTAGATTTGGAAAGTGCTGTCAGAGGAGCCTTGTGATATATATAGCGAAGTGTCAAATTTTGTTTAACAAAAGCACCTTGGGACAATTTAACGACATTAAAAGTATTCAATAATTCTGCCAGTTGTGACATTAGTAATGAATTTTGCATTAAATCCTTCACTCAACTATTTTAATCTAATCTAGTTTCTGTTTTTGTTAAAGTATTGAACAAAAGATTTTCCTGTGAAGAACACGATTGTTATTAAAATTCCAAACTTGGTGAAAATTTCTTATGGCTTCCTCTCACTTTGTGATACCAGCCAAATTCTCAGCAAAGGAAATTGAATTCTCAATCATGCTACATAATGGAATGGATATGCAACAAATCACAGTATAGGTACTGTATAGAAAATCTATATATTGAGACCCCAGGGTATTTCTTGACAGGAGCTTCATACATTCTGCCTGGCAGGAAGCAGCAGACATCGTAAATGTTGTGTGAAACAACCAAAAGATGTGGCCACCAATGAGGTTGCTAATATTTCACTAAACTAAGTAGATGTGCAAATTGTGCATGTCGTGAAGAGTTTCCTTTGACCCAGTTCAGTCAAGCTAGAGACTGGGGCTAAAGCCCTTGGAAAACAGCTGTGTGCATGCTTCATGTGAATACTCATGCCACAGACCTTATTACTGTCACTTCATATCGGACCTGCTGTTGAGTTGCAAATTGGAAATGTAACCCCCACAGACCAACAACTAAATCTCACAATTATTTACAGTCTTTCTGTTGAGGTTTGAAAGTACGCCACTGAGAAATCAGAGGAGTCCTAAGGAAATTTTTAATCTGGATGATCACCAAGGAGTTGCAGTAGGATATATTAATTTTGGCTTTGTTTTGTTTTGCTGCATTCAAATAGGTATTCCTCTGAGATTACGGAATGAGGAATTAACAAATCAAAGGATGGGAACCCATAGGGTCATTAAGCTGTTCAGTTAGAGCAGAGATCAGTGTTGTGGAAAGTGCTTTGGGATGTGACAATGTGTACACACACAGACAGTGGTTGATGTATTGAGTGGGTAATGCACTCAGCTGAAGATCTGTGAGAACCTGCCCCATGGTCCCTACCATTGCGCCACTGGTATAGACATGGAAGATGCCTACTTCTTTAATTCTTCATTAGTTCAGGCCCCATCAGTTATAACTATATTGAGTCTGGTGTGTAGTCAAGTCTGTGTCAAACTGAAATAACTATAGTTGTATTTCATTTTGGTAATGGTTTAGACTCAGTTTACATATCAGAACAGTTCAAAATTAAGAACATAACTGTTTCTTAGATGTTCCCAGTATAGGAATCATTTCTCTGACACTACTAAGTAACAGATTTTTACCCCTAAAAACTTGGAACATTTTATGGTTGAACTGGGACACATTGGAATGAATAAAAACATTATTTTCCTGGTCCCATGCCAATGTGTGTGCATGGACAACTAGCCAAATTAAATGTTGATAGTTGAAATTATAACATTTAGTATTAGCTGAGCTCGCTCAAGTGGCTGGGTCAAAATGCAAAATGGCAAAAGTGCATAATGAGAGAGTACAATGACAGTCTATTGTAACATTAATGCCTGAGTGAATGTTTTATCATAGAATTATAGAATCCCTACAGTGTGGAAGCAGGCCATTTGGCTCATTGAGGCCATATCACCCCTCCCAAGGGCATCCCACCCAGACCCACCCCGCTACCCTGCTACAGTTACCCTGCCTTTCCCATGGTTAAACCACCTAGTCTGGATACTGTGAGCAATTTAGCATGACCAATCCACCCAACCTGCACATCTTTTGGACTGTGAGAGAAAACTGGAGCACCTGGAGGACCAACACTGACACAGGGAGTATGTGCAAACCCCACACAGACAGTCGCCTGAGGATGGGATCAAACACGGACAACAGGAAATTTTCCAAGGTTCTTTTCCTTTGCTGTTAGCTTTGCTGATATTATTTGTTGCAGTTACAGATGTGTTTTCTATTTAGATGAGAAGTGAACCACAGAAAAAAGAATATTTATTGTGGTTCTCAATTATATCCGCAGTACATTTTAAGACAGACTTTGACTTTCGAAAATATATACATATATTAACAATAATGGATACGAATAGAATAAGTAAATCTATTAAAAAGTGTGAAATGAATTCAAATCGCACCATTCACCTGAGGTGGATAGCATGGCTGATAAAATCTGTTCAATTTAGCAGATGTCATTCCTACTGCCAGTGAGTTTAATATTGCAGATTTTCTTTTCCACAAAACTGAACATGTTCTCAGTGCATTTCAACAAAAAAGTGCCCAAGCAAATTTTTTTTTTACTTGAAGATTACATGGTTTTGATCTGGCTGAAAAATACTGTTATAATTGTGGTAAATATGGACTAGTGAATTTTAATGTCTATCATCTGATTATTATACCTGACATCCAAGTATTGTTTAAGCATGGAATCTTAAATTTCCTTTGTTTAATAATGACACACCCCCTTTGAAATGTACTGCCTGTGTTTTGTGTATATGTTTGATGTTGTGTTTCTGTTATTTTCCACTGGGATTTTGTGAGAAATAAAAATCCTCTTTCTTTCACTCAAAGAACACATGTTAGTTGGCCCCTTTGTTTTCTTGTGAACTATATTCCAACACAAATGTCACTTTTAAAAAAATTGTTGCGACCAATCGTGAGGGGCTTAAAAAGAGGGGAGCCAATTTCACCTTTCTCACCTATTCAGATGGCAGGACAGTTTTCATGTGGTGCTATTTGATGGAAGTGTATTTAATTTCAGTAGACTGGAGTTTTAAACTCCATTCACTGTGGTCTAATTTTGAGACATTTTGGTCCAAAGTCTTCTTAATATAATTTACTGTGCTGTTGCACTTCTTAAAACAAATATTACCTTGGTGTCTACCTACTAAAGAAACGTAAAAGGCAGGAATAAAAACAAAGTTGCTGGAAAAGCTCAGCAGGTCTGGCAGCATTTGTGAAGGTAAAAACAGAGTTAACATTTCGGGCGGGGCCCTGATTTACAGCATCCGCAGTTCTTTTGGGTTTTATTAAGGTTAAAGGCAGCATGGTTTAACTTCCTACAATGGGTAGGGACTTGGGTAGTGGTGCCATGTGTGGATGGCAGAGTAAAAGTTTTGAAATAAAAAGTACTTTGAGGAGCTAATTCCAGATTAAGGTTGCATCTCCAACTGGTTTCCTACAGGTAGATCACATCATTAACTACATGCATGTGTCAGCCGATGCCACCTCCAGATCACATAGGATTTTCTATGAGTAAGTACACAAATTCCATTTTTGCGCAGATGAACTGTAAGCTCAAAAAGAGTTTACAGCAGCGGCCCAAAGTTGCTAGCTTTGCTTAATACCAGTCAAGAATTTAATGAGCACTGTTTCAGTTCTGAGCAAGAGTCACCGGACCCGAGACATTAATTCTGAATTCCATTCACAGATGTTGCCAGACCTGCTGAGCTTGTCCAGCAATTTCTGTTTTTGTTTCTGATTTACAGGATCCTCAGTCCTTACAGTTTTTACTGTTTCAGACCTCCCGCTCAAGACAGTTGCAATGAAGTCAAAATAAAGCAATTGCAGGATGATGATGAAATTTTTTGGACATCATAATCTCTGGGAGCACAAGCCACAGAGCATCATGATTTGCTGAGGCAATTTTTTTGGTCAGGTAAGTGAATACAATGAAGAGTTCCTGCTGTTGCTCTTGTCATTTTTCTGACAATAAAGACTCGTCAGCAGTTCTTCTGGAAAGTTGAAACCCACACTGTGGCTCTTGGAGAATTTCCTCAGCCACAGGAAATTGGTGATTCAAGGGAATGTATGTCAATTTGTTATTTCCTATGTCCAAAGGCAAACATCTTGATGGAAGCCACAGCAGATGTTATCTCTCTTCTTGAAGATACATATAGTAGTTGTATTCCTGAATTCAGCAGCTGGTGGCGGGAGTTGTTATTCCACCAAAATCTGGGATGAATGCATGGCATCTTTATGTGAGTCCGCCAGATCTGAGAAAACTTCAGCTTGAATGCCATGAAAGCTATAGGCTTTACTGTTTTTCATCCATTTAATTGCTTTCTGCAGGTCAATTTGATGCAGAATCACTTTTAAAAAGTGGCAACAAATTCAGGCAGAGCAAACTGCTACAAATAGTGAAGTTTAATGAACTGATAATGGAAATTCAATTCATCAAGCCTTTCCTACCATTTGATATGACCATGGTTGATTAAACACCTTTACTCACCTATTCACATAACCCTGTTATTCTGCCTTTAATGGACCTACATTATTTTAGCCAAATGTTTACTTTTCACATATCCATAGAAGCTTGTCCAGTCTATTTTTTAATGTGTTTTGCTAGATTGTATTCATGTTCTATTCTCCTTTTCCTTACAGGTTTCTTAGTCCCCCTTTGTTGTATTCTAGAAACTTCCAAATGCTCAAAGTTACTGCTACTTCTGGCAACTTTGTAGGTCTTTTCTTTTATTCTTACACAATCCTGAACTTCCTTTCTCAGCAATGGTTAACTGATTTTTTTTTTGAGTTTTTGCACCTTGAAAGAATGTATAGTTGCTGTACATTATGTAACAGTTCCACAAAGTCTATCCATTGCCTTTGTACACTCATATCTTTTAACATATTTTCCCAAACCACCACAGCTATTTTGTGCCTCATGCCTTCATAATTTCCTTTATTTAAATTTAACATTTTTGCTTCAGAATGAACTACTCACTTTCACACATATTGTAAAATTCTATCAAATTGTGGCCATTCATCCCTAATTTTTTTTTATATTACGATATTTAATTAACCTTTTTTCATTACATAATATTGTATCTAAAATAGCAATGTCTTATTGCTGGCTCCTCAGCATATTGCTCTGGAAGGCCATTCCCAAGACACTCCAGAAACAGATTGTCCACAGCTTTAGAGCTTAATTGGTTTACCCAGTTTATATGCAATGTTTGTGATGTTGATTGGGAAATAAATATTGACCATAAAACCAGGATGACTCCTTCACTGCTGTTATTTGAACAACGTCATATGATCTTTTGAAGTCATTTCAGAGGACAGACTGGACCTTTATTTAATATCCCTTTGGAAAGGTTACTCTTTGACAGAGCAGCACTCCCTCAGTACAGCATTAAAGTGCCAGCTTTGTTTTACTTTGTGCCCAAGCCCTAGAGTAGAATGTGAACCCTATTTCTGAGCCAGAAAAAGGAGTACTACAAACTAAGCCGTGCTTGAACCTAACTGAGTAAAACATGATGATTAGAGGGCATATTTTAAATATATTAAATACATTTTTATTATCTATCTTTCTTACTCTTAAAAAGGTATATCATAGAACATAGAACATAGAACATAGAACAGTACAGCACAGTACAGGCCCTTCGGCCCACGATGTTGTGCCGAACTTTTACCCGAAACCTAAGGTCGATCTAACCTCCACTGCTACCTTATACTATCATCCATATGCCTATCTAATAGCCGCTTAAATGTCCCTAATGAGGCCGACTCCACTACCCTCTCCGGCAATGCATTCCACGCCCCTACCACTCTCCGAGTAAAGAACCTACCTCTGACTTCTCCCCGATATCTACCTCCTTTCACTTTAAAACTATGTTCCCTCTTAAAAGCTACCTCCACCCTAGGAAAAAGTCTCTGGCTGTTTACTCTATCTATACCTCTGATCATTTTGTACACCTCTATCAAGTCACCTCTCATCCTTTGTCGCTCTCTCAACCTTTCCTCGTAAGACCTTCCCTCCATTCCAGGCAACATTCTGGTAAATCTCCTCTGCACCTTTTCCAATGCTTCCACATCATTCCTGTAATGAGGTGACCAGAACTGGACACAATACTCCAGATGTGGCCGAACCAGGCTTTTGTATAGCTGGAGCATAACTTCACAGCTCTTGAACTCAATCCCTCTATTAATGAAAGTTAACACACATACGCCTTCTTAACAACTCTATCCACCTGGGTGGCAGCTTTCAGGGAACTGTGAACATGAACCCCAAGATCCCTCTGCTCCTCCACGCTGCCAAGAATCTTTCCGTTAACCTTGTATTCTGCTTTCAAGTTTGTCCTTCCAAAATGAATCACCTCACACTTTTCAGGGTTAAACTCCATCTGTCACTTCTCAGCCCAGCTCTGCATTCTATTAATGTCTCTTTGTAACCTAGAACAGCCCTCCGCACTGTCCACAACGTGACCCACCTTCGTATCATCCGCGAACTTGCTAATCCACCCTTCCACTCTTTCATCCAAATCATTTACAAAAATCACAAATAGAAGAGGACCCAGAACAGATCCTTGTGGTACACCACTTGTAACTGAGCACCATGTTGAATATTTTCCGTCCACTACCACCCTTTGTCTTCTAAGGGTCAGCCAATTCTGAATCCAATCTGCCACATTTCCCCCTATCCCATGCCTCCTTACCTTCTGCATGAGCCTACCATGGGGAACATTATCAAACGCCTTACTTAAATCCATGTATACCACATCCACTGCTCTACCTTCATCCACGTGTTTGGTCACCTCTTCAAAGAATTCAATAAGGTTTGTGAGGCATGATCTACCCCTCGCAAATCCATGCTGACTATCACGAATCAAACTGTGCCTTTCCAAGTGATCATACTGTCTCTCAGAGCCCTTTCCAATAATTTGCCCACCACTGAAGTAAGCTTAACTGGTCTGTAATTTTCGGGGTTATCCATTTTCCCTTTTTTGAACAAGGGAATGACTTTTGCCTCGTTCCAATCTTCCGCCTCTATACCCATGGACAGTGAGGACGAAAAGATCATTGCCAAAGGCCCTGCGATCTCGTCCCTCGCTTCCCATAGAATCCTTGGATAAATTCCATCAGGCTCGGGGGACTTATCTATCTTCAACTTCCTCAGAATTCCTAGCACATCTTCTTTACTAACATCAACCTCCTCTAGCCTACCTGCCTGCTTCACAACGTCCTTCTCTACAACTAGGTCCCTCTCAGTTGTGAATACTGAAGAAAAGTATTCATTAAGGACCTCTCCTATCTCTTTAGGCTCTGTAAACAAATTGCCTTTACAATCCTTGATCGGCCCTACTCTTTCTCTGGTCATTCTCTTGTTCTGCACATATGCGTAAAAAGCCTTGGAGTTTTCCTTGATCCTATCCGCCAAGGTTTTCTCATTGTCCCTTATAGCTCTCCTAAGCCCTTTCTTCAGCTCCTTCCTGGCTAACTTGTATCCCTCTAGAGCCTTTTCCGTCCCTCTTTTCCTAAACCTTACATAAGCCTCCTTCTTCCTCTTAACCAGTCGTTCGACCTCTCTCGAGAACCATGGCTCCCTCACTCGACCGCATCTTCTCTGCCTGCTAGGGACAAACGTATCGAGCACATGCAGTATGCATTCCTTAAACAATCTCCACATTTCTGTGGTGCTCTTCCTTGACAGCATCTGTTCCCAATTTATGTTACGCAGTTCTTGCCTAACTGAATTGTAGTTACCCTTCTCCCAATTATATACAATATGAGTTATCAGTGTTTTCTTGCTACTACCTCTCAAGATCTTATAGTATATTGCTATAGCTTGCATTTATTTTTTTCAAAAACACAAAGTCAATCAGGCGAGGTGTAAATGGACCTTTCATTCAGTGCTTTCACAATTACTGTCATCCAAGGGTAATCTGCCTGTACCTGCTCACACCAATAGATAAACTACCCTCTCCCACATCTCCAACCCAACCCCTGCTAACTCTGGCCCCAGTCTTACATAACAAGCTGTGCTCTACATGAAAATATAAATAACAGTTTTCATTTTGGGTTTGGGCAATTGCAATATGTAGATGAATTGTGACAATTGTTCAGAACATTTACAGTTTTTATGAACAATTGGGAGGCACAAGCCGTGAAAGCAGTGCATTGAAAACAAAAATGAAGCTCAGAACATTGATATACCACCAACAGTTTCAATAAGCACTTGAAAAGTAGAGCAAAAATGGTAACTATTTGACTCTAAGAGGTTTGATGGAAGACGTAAAGACAAGTATTTGGAGATGTAAAATGTATGGTAAAATTGTGGTGTAAACATTTATTGTTCTCTTCAGAACTAAGAAGGTTAAGGGAAGATTTAATGGGGATGTTAAAAATTATTGAAAACTTGATGCATAGATAGATAGAAAACATATTATTGACAGAAGAGCTGTAATCAAGAAAGATAGATTTGATAATATTTTGTAAAAGAACTGATCTCGAATGCATTGCCCGAAAATGCGATCAAAACAAATTCAATTACAACCTTCAGAGGAAATTGGATAATTATTGAAAAGGATAAACAAAAAGAATGGCAATGAGGAAAGAATAGATGAATAGGACCAATTACAAAGCTCATTCAATTTGGACTTAATGACCTCTTTCTGTTCTATCTGATTATATAATGTGAGTGTTTCTGTGAAAGTCATTTTGCAGTTAATCTGCTGGGGAGCTGCGCTAATCATCAATAACAGTTTCTGAGGTTTCAGACTGCCTGAGAGTAAGCTAGTAAAAATTTATTGCTACTGTAATATAGTTAAACAGATTTATTTCTGCATTTTAATTAAATATCAGAGCCAATATAATTTAACATTAGTCTGATGATAAGCAATAGAAACAGATGCCTGCAGAATTGGCCTCTAGGTGGGAAGGCACAAAGAAAGTATTGCTCTAAAAATCAGACTGAATTTCATTTCATTAAATTCTGGCAATATCAATTAACTCAACGTTATTTCAGCTGAAGTAAACCCAGAGGCAAAAGTTACAGTAAGTACTTCTTTGATGGATGTCTTAGGATGTTTTATGTTTCACTAATCAGGTTGATTATCCTCATTTTTAATGTTTTATCCAGACATGAGCATTTCAATGTTATCTTCTTCACTCATAGAGATGGGAGAATAAGCTTGAAGATGGTTTACTGGAAGTGCATAGAGCACCACGGTAAATGTAGGTTTATAACAAGGTCAGCCAGGTGGACCTCCTAGAATATGATTTCCCTGATTGGGGCTCAGGTCCCTGATTAATCTGGTCCAACCAGGGAACCCCGACTAACATGTATAAAGGGTGATCATCAGAGTTACTGACACTCTGGTTCTTGACTCGGAATGAGGCAGTATTATAGTCAAGGACTGCTCATGTATAAATAAAAGGTGACTTGGTGAAGGAATACTGGCTTCCGTTGGGTAATTTGGAAAACACATCTGGACTATGGTGGAGAGTTTTGATATTCCTTAAGAAAGGATATACTTGCCTTGGAGGGACTGCAGCAAGGCTCACTAGTCTCGTTAAGTCTTGGGATGAAGTGTTTGGCCTTTAAGGAGAGTGAATAAGGCCCATGTTCCTTAGAGTTTAGAAAAATAAGGAGCTTGGCAGGGTAGAAGGTAGGAGCACGTTTGCCTGAATGGAAATTCTAGAATTAGGGGACAGAATAAGGGATCAATAATGCAGGATGGAGCTAGGAAGAACTTATTTTTTAAATCAGAGTGTTGTGGATCCTAGAAATCCTCTACCTGATATGGCTGTTGATGTTACTCTTTAAGCATATTTCTTGTAAAGTGAAAGGTTGCGTAAAGGCACCCTGACTAACTTTGATCAGTTTACAGTATGCATGTTTTACTCAGGTGCATTACACTGTGAGATAGACAAAAGTGGACAAGAGTCAGGGAAGGTCCAATGCAACTTTATTGAGCAATTTATCAGATTTTATTATTGTATTTTAACAATATTTATCAGACTGTACTGTTGTATTTTAATTAAACCCTATCAAACTTTATCCATCTTTTCACAGAAGTCTTCAGTAAACAGTCGCAAATCTCTATTTAAATAGTCGCAAATCTATACTAACTACTTACTCCTGACACGTGCTTTTGAGGATTTGGTACACACACCCACAGGTCCCTACCACTGTATTTGAGCTGTTTGTCTGAAAGGACTGGTAATCCTCCTTCAATAAGGTGGGAACAGGTTGTTCCTCAGTCTTTGAGTGTTGGCGAATCTACAGTCATTGATTTGATCTTTGTCTCTCACCTTTGGCCTCTCCTGGTCTTTGGGTCATCTCACCGAGGTGGTCTGTCTGGAGATGCTGTTGAAGAAAGTGAAAAAAGCAAAGAAAGCTGGGGCTCCAAGTTGCCTCTTTTATCCCCCTCTTCACAGCCTTCTTGAAAATTCTATGGCCTCTGTAGAAGAATTGGGTACGGGCAGGAAGATCCAATGAGATGACTACTTTCCACATTTGAAGTTCACAGAGTATGGTTTTGAACATTCAACTGTCAAGTGTTGTCTGGCCACGCTATGCCTCTGGCCTCCAACTAAGGTAGGTCTGTGTAACATTCTTCTAACAGAGCAGGTTCACTGGACGTTTTAGCAATGGCTCGTTCTGAAACAGTATCACCATTCTAGGCCTGGAACACTGCATACAACATTGATTGTCTGTAGCCTGGTTGCATAAATACGATCTGTTACAGCTCTGCAGTTTAAAAACTGTAGCATCTGGCAAGTTGTTAACTTGGCTTCCACAGTTTGAGGTTTTATCCGGGGTCATCGAAAAATATCAATATTTCTGTAACAATCCTGGAGGTCATGGGTCACCTGACTACATATTCAAGACAGTTCAATAGATTTTTGGATATGAAGAGGATATGTGGTTAATGTAAGAAGGTTGAATTGACATGGAAGTGTAGTCTTATCTGTAAGGAATGTCAGAGCAGGTTTGTAAGGTTAGGTCCTCCTGCTGATCTCTTATGTGGCTTACATGCAACACTCCATCAGCATCACTCTGAAGCTTCAGCCAACTATATCCTCAACTCCTGGATTCGAGTTAGAATAAATAATTTCTTGATTGTAATGGCAAGAGTGCATCCAACTAAGTAAAAGATAAAAGCTAAAGTCGCCATAATTTTACCAGATCTAAGTAAAAACAGTATAGGGCTTGGCTGACGTTGACAGCATGTATGACCACTGAAAGCAGAGA
This sequence comes from Rhincodon typus, assembly GCF_021869965.1. Classification (NCBI taxonomy): domain Eukaryota; kingdom Metazoa; phylum Chordata; class Chondrichthyes; order Orectolobiformes; family Rhincodontidae; genus Rhincodon; species Rhincodon typus. The sequence goes on from NC_063332.1 coordinate 101,979,514, forward strand.
TAAAGCCAGACAGTAATCATTCTGAAATATTAATCAATAAATTATAGATATTCCATAAAATGATGGAACTCAAATAATGACCCAAAATAACAATAAAATAATGTACATTTTTGGATAATTTTAACATGTAACTTAAAATATAGTGTTAAATTATGTGACCATTGAAAATGAAATAAAGAAAGAAGCAGCTTATACATGACATTGTACACAACCGTGAAGCAATATATGTTCGGATTCAAATGTTCATCTGCTAGATTTGTCCTCTGAGTTCCGATTATGGTTGAATTGGTTAAAGTTAATTAATTATTCTTAAAGAAGCATCATTCCTTCTGTTGTACTGTGATTTGTAAAATGTTAACACCAGTTATGTCAAAAATATTTAACCATGGTTCATATTAGTTCCTGACTCTTTCTATGCAGAAATCATATCACTGCCATTTTAAGTTAAACATTGATTTTCTTTTTAGAATGCTAATTGTGAATCCAAAGAGTTTTGCAGAGTGTGCTATGTGTCTAAATTGGTCTTTCGGTCATCTGTAACAGTGACATGCTATTATTTTGATCGATTACAACTTATGAAAGTTTCCATCATAATAATGGAGGAGATAAAGGATCATTAATTTAAGGGTGTCACTTAGATGGTCTGGACAGATTCACCTGCAATGTCTTCTCTTTTCACTCCAATGCTGTTGCTTCTACTACTTCAAGGATCTATTTTAGCCCCTGCTTGTTTCTCCTTCATGTTCAGCTCTTTGGCAACATAAACTTAAAACCTGTTGTCAGGTTTCACATGTAGGCTGATGACAGCTATCTCACCACCTCTCTTAACCTCTTTACTGTCACTGGTTGTCACAATGCTTCTCCAACATCTTATTATTGGTGTGTTGAATTTTACTCCAAGTTAGTATTGGGTAGACGTGATGACTTAGTGATATCATCGCTAGACTATTCGTCGAGAGACACAGACAATGATCATGGGACCAGAAATCCTGCCATGGCAGATGGTGGAATTTGAATTCAGTAAACATCTGGAGTTAAGAATATATGAAACTATGAAACCATTGTTGATTGCCATGGGGAGAAATCCCATCTGTTTCACTAATATCCTATAGAGAAGGTAGTTGTTGTCCTTACCTGAACTGGTCCACATTTGCCTCCAGCAATGTGGTTGACTCTTAACAAGGGAGCACTTAGGGGTGCAATAAATGTTGGTCATGAAAAATAGTTGTGAACCCAACTACAGTGCTGTTTCTCTATGTTAGTGCACCATCTTAACTCATGAATATTGCAAGAGCCTTCGCAAGACAGTTGCATGAATCAGGCACTTACACAATAAAAGTTAGAAGTATCAGTCATCATAATACATACAATGTTCAACTGTGAAGGATACAAATCTTGATTGTGAGTAATCTTAGCCATGTCATTGGTCATTAAATACTGAGTATAGTCATCTCTGTGAAGCAGAAACAATTACAAAATACCTTAAAAATGGCACCAGCAGGCCATAATTCACAAAGACAGTCCAAGGTCTCATTTGGCTGATGAGGGATTTTTAAAAATTCATTCACGGGATGAGGGTGTCGCTGGCTAGACAGCATTTATTGCCCATCCCTAATTGCCCAGAGGGCAGTTAAGAGTCAACCACATTGCTGCGGGTCTGAAATCACATGTAGGCCAAACTGAGTCAGGATGGTTGCTCCCTTCCCTAAAGAGTGAACCACGTGGGTTTTTCCTGACAATCAACAATGGATTCATGGTCATCATTAGGCTCTTAATTCCAGATTGCTTTTATAGCATTCAAATTCCACCATCTGCTGTGGTGGGACTTGAATACAGGTTCCCAGAGCATTATCTGAATCTCTGGATTAACAGTCCAGCGATAATACCACCAGGCCATTGCCTCCCCTGTGCTTGGGAGGGTGATGGGGATTGATATAAGATGTAAAGCCACACTGAGAATTTGGAAAGAGTAGCACTCCTTCAGACAGGGTTTTAACATGGTAAAGTGTTAAAGATGGGTAGACTGTGTCTTAATTCTTGTAGCTGCAGGTACAATAGCTGCAGGTCAGACAAGTGATAATGTAAAATAGCAATACCTTTATGAATGTGAGATTCTATATCTAATGTGGTATCACCCAGGTCACCTTTTTGCCCTCATACTGCTTGTTTTCCATTTTCTTCCCATTACAAACACTGTGAAGGACTATTCATGGCTGGCAACATTTGGCATTGCGCCAGCTGGACTTTGAATACGTTGTTAGCACCATAATTCCTGGAAGATTCAGGCAGTGGTGTGTAGTAACATTGCTGGTGAGGGCACAACAGAGTAAGCCTAGCAAGATAGAAGTCTGATAGATCCATAATAAGGTGAGCAGCAGAAAATTGATGAGATAACTTGCTTGGGCTTATGGAGGGAAATCCTCTGTGAAACACCCCGAACTAACATTTTTGATCATGTTCACCCCTGAGAGAAAGAACATGAATCAGATCACGTTGCATCAAATTTGATGCGGAATTACCTCAGGTCCAGAAAAACTGGTGCAAACAATGCCATGACCACCATCGTGGGCATAGTGAAGAAATAAGTTTTCAGAAAATTTGTACTCACAGATCCTTTAGCGATTCTTCAACCATCTTGGAAAATGAGTACTTTCATTCATCTCTATGAAGATGTCACGTAAGCCAGCGTCAAGAACTGTTGAAACTTTCACGGCTTTTCGCTTTAGTTGTACATCAGCAACCTGCAAATCAACATCTATTCAAAATAATCTTTAATCGATTAAGAATATAAAAAGATAACAAAATGAGCGTAGCTCAAAGAGATTAAAATCCTAATAATTGTCCTTCAAATAGTTTCCTAATGCTGACTTTTACCTAAGATTGATTAGGGGTCAACTTTGGGGAATTCATGGAGGGTTTGTTGAGTGAGTTATTTTATACAATTCTCTGCTGCTCACCTCCTTAATTATGCACTACCCCTAAATGGCACTGCATTCATGCTATCGTGCTCACCAGCAGTGGAAGAACTCACCACATCTGGGACCTTTCAGGATTTCTGCTACAAATACCATACCTAATGCCAGGTTGTGTACCAGGTCAATCACTGCCAGATATAAATAACCCTTCACAGTAAACACAGTGGGAAGGAAACAAAAAAAAAATCCCCTGAGGACACATAGGTGGCACAAATGACACGTTTGTGGATTTATTGCCGTTTTACATTATCACACATCTAATTGACTGTCAGAGTAACTGCTGCTACAAGAATGAAGCCATGTAGGCTATTTGCCATTAGTGCCATACCATGTTTCAACAATGATAAACTGAAGAGCCCACACCCCAAACCAATTTAGAAGGGTAATCCTGAATGATGAGAGATCAGACCCTTGAATGATTTGTGTACAGGTCTTGACTAACTTAACATTAAAGCTTTGCATGGTTACACTGGACCTACAAAATTGAATCATAGCCCCCACTCCAGTCTGTAATGATATGGAGTCCCTGACTGTGACTGACCCAAACATCCAACTGATGATGAGCAATCCCTGGACTGAGATCTGACGATGTCCTTAATTAACCTGGGATGACCCCTCTCTGATGACAGTTTCCCTTCCCTTGACTGAGAACTACTGCCCTTAGACTTGGAGGTATGACCGTGTTGGTTGAAGCAGGGTGTGGCCTGCTGCTGGCCATGGAGCATGTCCTGGGGAGTTTGGGAATCCTCTGTGAGAGATGGAGGCAGCAAGCAACTTCTTGGACTTTCATTTTGGGAATTGTTGGCATCTAGCTTCTTTCCACTGTGTAGGAGAATAGCAAAATTCATATAGAAGATGGGTACATGAATAGGAAGGGCTTAGGGGGATAGGGGCCAAATGCTGGCAAATAGGACGAGGCTAATTTAAGATATTTGGTCAGCATGGACAAGTTGGACCAAAGGGTCTGTTTCCATGATTTACAGCTCTATGACTCTAAGAGGTGAGAATAGGCAATAATGAGAAATCAATCCTTATATCCTTAGACAACATCTTCCGAACCCATGACCACTTCAATCTGGAAGGATAAGGGCTACAGATACATGGGAACACCACCGCCTCCATGTTTCCCTCCAAGCCACTTACCATCCTAAGTTGGAAATATATTGCTATTCCTCCACTGTTGCTGGGTCAAAATCCTGGAATTCCCTTTCTAACAGCATCATGGGTCAACCAAGAGCAGTTTGAGATGTCTGCTCATCTCCACCTTCTCAAAAGGTAGCTAGGCTCACAGTCAGTTGGATGTTTGGGTCAGTCACAGTCAGGGGCTCCATGTCATTACAGACTGGAGTGGGGGCTATGATTCAATTTTGTAGGTCCAGTGTAACCATGCAAAGATTTAATGGTAAGTTAGTTAAGACCTAATAAATGCCAGCAAGTAACTCCCATGTTCCATGACAGAAAAAAAACACAATGAATGCCCATTTCCGAAGAAAGGTCCCAACCCGAAATGTCAATTTTCCTGCTCCTCTGATGCTGCCTGGCCTGCTGTGTTCCTCCAGCTCCACACTGTGTTATCTCTGACTCCAGCATCTGCAGTTCTTACATTCTCATAATGAATGTAAATATGCCTCTCAATGCTCACTAGTGTTATTCTCATCTTGCCATTCAAACATTGGGCGGAAACTGGACTTCTGATTTCTTAACATTAAGAATTTATTTTTTTCTGATCTTGTCATATTTTCCCAACTGACACACTCTTTTCCATGTTGTTCATGAGCTGGGAAAATTCATTGCATAGTCACTAGAGAGGGTAGTTTTCAATTCCTGATTTGTTAATTCAATTTAAATGCTACCAGCAGCTATTTCAACCCATGTCCCCAAAGATTATTTGGTCCTTTATCTTACCAGGCCGGGGTCAATATCCCTACACCACCACTCCCCAAAACCTTCACCTTGCTCCCCTATACCCATAATCTCTTCCAACTCTGTGACATCATTGTGTTTCTCCAATTCTGGATGCTTGTGTATCCCCAGTTGGACCACTTTTCCATTTGTGACTGCATATTCAGCTGTGGAAAGCTCCATTCTCTCCTTAAATATTTCTAATTCCCTCTTACTCTCTCCTCCTTTAAGATGCTTCTTAAATCCTACATCTTGATCAATCTTTTAGCCACAATCACTAATATTTGTTCATATGCCTGTTGTCAATCTTTGTGAAGCTCACTGGGGCAGCACAGTGGCTCAGTGGTTAGCACTGCTGTCTCACAGCACCAGGAACCCGGATTCAATTCCAACCTTGGGTGTGGACTTTGCACATCGTCCGAGTGGGTTTCCTCTGGGTGCTCTGGTTTCCTCCCACGGTCCAAAGAAGTGCAGGTTAAGCAGATTGACCATGCTTAAATTGCCTCTACTGTCCAGGGATGTGCAGGTTAGGTGGAATAGCCATGGGAAATGCAGGGGTAGGGTAGTGGGGTGTGATGCTCTTTGGAGGGTCGGTGTGGACTTGATGAGCTGAATGGCCTGCTTCCACACAGTAGGGACTCTAGGAATCATTTTGCTATCTTGAAAATGCTATATAAGTACAATCTGATGAGCCAAGTTTGGATCCATGTTTTTGCGTAGGGTACTATTTGGCATATAATGCTTTGCCATAGGGTGCAGAGGGAAACAGGGCAGTGGGATAAATTCTGCATTCCTCCAACATAGAGACAGCACAGACCTATGGGTTGAATGTATGCTGTAATCATTTACGTGGGTTCCTTTTGTATTGGAATTTGTAGGATCTGTAAATTCGCAAGAGAATCATTAACATTTTATGTCATTGCAGCAGGGAGATTAAAGAGCCCTGAAGTGGGCCTCACCTTGAACAAATTTGCTCATTATTTGTTTGACTTCCAATCCAAAGGTTTACAAATTTGAATAGCCTCTCCCGATCACTGTTTCACTCCTGCACACATCTGCTTACTCACGCTCATTCACACTCACTCTTGAGTTTTACCAGCACTTATCCAAAGTACGAAATGTGAGAAAGGTGAGGATGAGTTTACCTAAAAGTAAATATTTCCTTTTCGACAATCATGAAGCAACACTGCCACGTGGCAGCCGAAGTCTCTGAAATAAGCACGAGCCATAATTGGGAAAAAATGTTCAGATCTGAATGAAGGAACGTAGAAAAGAAAATTATAAAGACACAATTATATATTATCCTGTAAATCACATATCATTCTTGTCACTAATTATCTTCAAAGAATGAATAAAATGATGGAATTTTATAAAGAAACTTATGTAGTTAAAACATTCAATACAGACAAGTGAAACATGTATGGATCACAATAAAACAAACATAATATAATAATAAAATAATTCTAATATTCATGTTGAAATATAAATTAATATTATGCAAAAGTATTTGATATCTCATGTAGGAATTGGGATTGCACATGTTGCACACTGATATCAGAGAAACGTACACACAGATTTATTAAAGATTTTGCATATTTCTCAAAAAGTGAGAAAAGATCCCCCTCTGGTGACATAAATAGGTAATACCTCCACTTTCAGCATTCAATACCTGTGGCATCTCACATACTTTTAAAATAGTTACTTTGTAAGAATAAGCAATGTCTCCAACTGATCTTAATATACTTCATGGTACCAAGCAAGGTACAATTAGTCCATTTGCAGGGAATAGTTAGTGGTGCTGCTTTCTTTGCTTAATAGCTAATCATTAAGAGTGTTTTGTGAATATTTTATTCCCAGAGTAAAAGGAATGTAGCAACATTTCTGCTTTAAGTAGTATTTTAGTAATATTTTCTGCTTTGTAAGAGTGGGATGAGTTTGTGCATTTCAGTGAATAAATCAGGAACAATAACCTTTCAACATTTGAGAAGTTCTGATGCCTTTGATTTTGTAGTGACAAAGCTTGAATTCCAAGGTCTATATTAGACATCCAGGTGAGGTATTGATATTTATCTCGTGGTTATATGCATAGCTATCAATATTACTCTTAGGATTGAGCCACAGATGGCACTCTTCTGCCAATTCCTCTCAACTTATTTAGTAGTGGTAAATGGGGTAGAAAGGTGGACTGCTCTGGTTCCTGCCAATCTGAGTGAAATAACTGCAGAGGCCAGGTCCCATCACCAAGTCACTTTTTATTTACTTGTGCACAGTACACTGGCTATAACCATCCAACTCAGAGTCAGTCCCCTCAACTCAGGAGATTCTCATCTCCTGGTTATGTTGGTAAGCTAAAGCTTTCCTGATTGGCCCAGGTTAACAACCCCAATCAAGAACATCATAGTCAATAAGGTTCACCTGGTCCCAGTCACTCCCTGCAGCAATTATGAAGGTGCTGTGCAGACTATTCATAAACTGTCTTCATTACAATGCTGCACCCAAATGTTTAAAGTACAATGCATTGAATGTAACAAACAGTGACTAACAAAAAAAGACTTTACACTGATCATTGTCCTTGCTGCAATTCAGGAAAGGGCTAGGAAAAGTCTCAGCAGGAGGAACTGAGGGATTTCCTGAGGAAGAGGTCAAGATACTGGGACAGTGAGCAAGCTTCCCATCAAATTTTGCCAAATGATCTCTTTCTGTGCAGTAAACTTTTATGATTCTCCATCATTCATCATGTATTGACATTTTTATCCTTATGTTCCCTGCTGACTTTAAGTAGAACTGCCACAACTCCTCCATTGCAAAGATAACCTGCAAGTCACTGTGTTATCTCTTTTTGAATGCTACAGCAACGCCAGGAGGGGTGAATAAATTTTTTGTCTCTGAGTTTGTCTATAACAGAGTTTTAGACGTCTTTTAATTGTGTTTATTTTCCAATGCACAATGTCCTGGACCATGTTTAAACCTATTTGAAGATGTAGATTGAAGATATAGATATGAGGCAAGTTAAAGAAAACAGAATTTTAAAATTCACTCTGAATTAAATAAAGAATAAATTAAAACCCATCCAAATCTTGCCACACTCATGAATCCATATGTGTACTAGGATACAAAATAGAACAAGTTATAGCATGGAGGAAGTGAAGCTAGGGCAAAAGGAAAGTCCATTAGAAAAACCAAATATAAATTCCAAGCATCCTTTGGAAGTCTTGAAATTTTGGTGGTGCCACAGCCAAGGTAAGCTGATTGTTCTTTTGGAGATGGCTTTATAAAACTGCGAACAGTCCTTTTCCAGAGTGGCTGCTATGGCACTTGAAACTTCTTTTACTTTAAACTCTCTGTCACTGTGATGCATTCAAACTTGTAATAGACATGGAGCCAAGCTTGAGGAATTAAACTGTCGAAAGGGAACAGTTGCTATTCCACACTTCAGGCTTTTATGATCTTTTTGACGTTACTGTGATAGTCTGCTGAGTCTCCTGAGTGTTACTGACTTCAGTAACAAATGGAAAGCTCAAAATTATAGCCTTTCACAGGTCGGGGAGGACATGGGGGTTCAATCATGTTCACTGCTTTCTGGGTTAGAGTGTGCTAAAGTTGCACAACCTTTCAAGAAACAAATAAATCTCTTCATCTATATCCTAAAAGAACAAGCCCTAATTAATTACAGAGGCAAGTGGATCCTTTGACTTGAAATTCCCAAGGTCAGAGGAGGGCAGGTATGGTGGAACTGAAGGGTCCACAAAGAGAGAAAATCTTGAGGTTTCCTTTCTGTGGTTCCTCCTCCAGCTGGATGCATCTTGGCACTGCCCTGTCTCTTTGTGAGGAAGAAGCTCTTGGAGTGCGTGACAGGTTTCTCTCCCCTGTCAACATGCCCTTAGTCATGAGCACCAGCGACTGGGATGATGGAAATGCAGATCTGCGCATGTATCTCATGGTCCCTAGGACTGCTGGGCCTGTTTCCCCATGGAGCTATCAACCTGGGCCGCTTGGTTACATACTTGAGGCAGCAGGGTCCCCATCACGTGGCTGCCTCCATGATATGAAGGCCATTGTCACTCACCTGCCTGTCTGCTGCCCCTGTGTATTTGGACTAACTTCCTAATTGCCAACACCATGGGGTACTTTCCTGCCTTAGGCTGAGCCGGTGACTGATCTCTGGCAATCCTCCGAGTTCAAGCAGCCTGGTGTGATTATTTTTTGGCCCACGTTGGAGCTGTTAAAGTGCGATGCTCCCTAGCGGATGCTCTCAAATGTTCTAATCCTGACATTCCCACCAAGGAGTCAGTATCTAGGCTGGAGGAGGAGGTGGGAAGGTGGAAGGTGGTGTAGAAAGCAGCTTTGTTGATACCTGCTTTGAGACCTCGATACTTCCTGCTCAGAGGTTGAGAAGGCTTTAGGTTCAATTTTCTGGCAGAGTAGCCCATTTCACCAGAGAGATAATGGACATCCTCCTGGTATCTGCAAAACAGAGGAGACTTCACAGCCAATTGTTAGAAGCAGCGTTCACTGAATGTCTTTCACAGGGCATTAAAGTGAGATTTTCAATGGAGTGCAGGATGGTACTTACTCAGGTGGAGAGATACCTGCAGGCATCCTGGCAGGAGCAGGCCTGATTTCCCCCACGAGGGACTGGATTCTCACCTTGCAGTGTGTTAGCAGCCTGATGTCAATCGTGTCTCAACCAATCATGGTTCTTTTCCCTCTGCTGTAGGCTGTTTTCTCATGGAATTAGAGAAAAGGAGGGATTGATTGAGAAGGAAGTGGATGATACAGCTGTTAGAGCAGATGGGAGAAAGTTGGTGAGGTGACCTAGGTCGGTGCACAGGTAGTACAAGGGCCATGTGAGGCTAGTAGCGTGGGAGGTTTATGGAGATTGAGAGTGAGTGGAGGCGTATATTGCTGGCAAGAGTGAGATTGACAGAACATGATTCTTGTAAGGAAGTATGTGGAGTAGCAGAGATAGAGCGAGTGTAAGGTAGCAGAAAGAAGAGTATAGCACTTATCCTTTCAGACTGGAAAATGTCTTCCAAAGCTTCCAAAGCTCTTAGCAGTTCAGCCAGACTGTAGAAATGGCACTGAGTCTGGTGGCAGCCTTGGACATGATGCAAGTTTGGAGGCCTGGTCCCCTCTGTTGGTCTTCTGGGAACAGGTCAGCCTCCTTCTGGATCACCCTGTCCAACAAGAGGTCTAGGCCCCTATCAGAGAATCACAGTATGATTTCCCCCTTCTTCAACATCTTCTGAATGACTGTCTTTCACTGACCCACACTAATTTGTGCACGATTGAAGAACTGAGCACGGATAACCATTGAAAGCCTTTTAATTGCCAATATTTTGTAGATTTAAATAAGATCGCCTCTCACTCTTCCCCTCTAAAGAATAAAAGCCCAGTTTGCCCAATCTCTCTGCATAGGACAGTCCCACCATCCCAGGAACAAGCCTAGTGAATGTTCATTACACTCCGTCTATGGCAGGAATATCTTTCCTGAGACAAGGAGAGCAAAGCTGTAATCCAGGGGCAGTCTAACCAAACACCGATCAATTGAAACAAAACTTCACTACTCCTGTACTCAAATCAGCTTGTGATAAAGGCTAACATTCCACTCATCCTTCTAATAGCCTGCTGTACTTGCATGTTAGCTTTCAGTGACTTATTGACAAGGCCACCTAGGTTCCTTTCAACATGATACTTTCCAATGGTAGACTAATTAGTGAAGTTAGATCACATGAGATTCAGGGACAGCTTGTTAATTGGATACAAAATTGGTTTGACAGTAGGAGACAGAGGGTGGTGATGGCGGTTTGGTTTTCTAACTGGAGGCCCGTGACCAGCAACATTCCACAGGCATTGGTGCTGGGTCTGCTGGTGTTTGCCATTAATATAAATGATTTGAATGAGAATTTAGGAGGCATGGTTAGTAAGTTTGTGGAAGACACCAAAATTGGTGGTGTAGTGACGGGGGAAGATGGTTACCTAAGATTATAAAGGGATCTTGATCAACTGGACCAATGGGCTGAAGAGTGGCAGATGGAATTTAATTTGGATAAATGCAGTTTGGTTTTGCTTTTTGATAAAATGGACAATGCTAGGACTTATGCAGTGAATGGTAGTGCCCTGTATAGTGTTATCAAAGAGAGACCTAAAGGTACAGATACATAGTTCTTTGAAAATTTGGAAATGTTGCATAAAAACTGAAAGAACTGAGGATGCTGTAAATCAGGAACAAAAACAAAGTTGCTGGAAAAGCCCAGCAGGTCTGGCAGCATCTGTGAAGGAAAAAACAGAGTTAACATTTTGAGTCCGGTGACCCTTCCTTAGGAAATATTACATTTGGTCTCCACTTGCAAATTATTGATATATATTGTGAACATTTAGGGCCCAAATACTGATCATTGCAATCTTCCAGTCGTCACACTCTGCCAACATAAGAATGACCCATTTATTCCTACTAGGTGTAGAGTTGGATGAACACAGCAGGCCAAGCAGCATCAGAGGAGCAGGAAGGCTGACATTTCGGGCCTAGACCCTTCTTCAGAAATATTATTAGTATTATTATTAATTTACCTTCTCACTAATATTCATATTAATAACAATAATACTAATATTAATATTAATAATAATATTGATATTATCGTTTATTCCTACTCTTTGTTTTCTGCCTGTGATCCAACCCATAGTCCATACCAGTAAATTATCTCCTACACCATGAGCTTTCATTTTACTAACGGATGTCCTGTGGGGACCTTATCAAAACCCTTCTGAAAATACAAATAAACTACAGCCATCAATTCTCCATGATCAATTATGTTAGTAATATCCGCAAAAAATGCCAAGCTTGTCAAAAATGTTTTTCCATTTTTAAATCCGTGCTGACTATGCATAATCTGATCATTTTTATCCAAATGTCTATTTATCACAAAAACTATGATAGGTTCTAGAGTTTTCGCTGCTACTAACATAAGGTGGCAGAGCCGGTAATTCCCTAATATATTTTTCCCTTGTTCCTTTCTTAAATAGTGGGATGACATTTGGAGGATTTTAATCTACAGGATGCATTTCAGAATCTGTGGAATTATGGAATACCAAGGCATCAATCATCTCTATAGCCACCTCCTTCAACACTCTGGGATGTAAACTATTATGTCCTGGAGTGATAAAATTTCAGTACCATTCACTTTTCTTGTCCAACCTTCTCACTAATATTCATTTCCTTCAACTCCTTTGTCTCCATAGTCACTTGGATCTCTAATTTTGGGAGATTTATTCTGTCTTCCTCAGTGAAAACAGACAAAGTGTAATCATTTAGCCTTTCTGCCATATATCTATTCCCCATTATAAATTCTTCCAATATTGCTTTTAGTGAACATTAGTTTTAGACAATGCTCCCTTTTATGTATTTGTAGAGCTAATACTGTCATTTTATGTTTTGTTTTGCTAAATTGCATTAATATTCTGGTTTTCCTTCGCGTTTTCTTGGTCTTCCTTTGCTGCATTGTAAAACTTCCCAATCCTCAAATTCATTGCTATTTCTGGTGACTTACCAACCCTTTTGTTTTAATCTTGTACAATCCGTAACTCTCTGATATCAGAGCTCTTGAAACAATGTTGAGATGTTTTTATTCTGCTCAAGCAATGTTGCTGAAATCCGCCAAAGTCCAACCCCAGAGCAGAGCAAAGATCACATTATATGTGGCTAACAAAGTTTCAATGGCAAATAGCTTTCATAACTCCTCCAGGCTGCTGCTGGAAGTGTCAGTAACTTTTCGGAGTTTGCATTCCACTGGAAGTGGAACAGAAACCACTGAGACTCTCTCTGTGAAGAGAGACAACTTCATCCTAATCCTTCTTGCCAAAGAGAAACAGGAAGTGTGAACACAACAAATTTACAATGATTGTAAGCTTTTCCATGGCGCAAGGCTGCCATTGATTGCACACACTTTGCTTTTCATGCACTTTTTGTCAACTTGGCCATGTACGTGAGGCAGGAAGGATTCTACTCCCTCAAAACTTGTGTAGTGCCTGTCCACAGACAAATCATTTTGTAGGTTAATTCATGGTATCCTGGCAGCAATCGTGATGCACTAATTCTGTGGCAATTTTCTGTGGCAGATGTATTTCAACCTCCATGACAAACAAAATGTTGACAAGTCCTTTAACTTGTGGTGTGATGCCATGCTGTGAATTTGGGTTCAAGACAGGCTGGTTGAGGAGAGGGCAAAGTCAAGGGAAGGTCTTCAGACTTAGACTTAATAGTACTGTATATTATACATAAATGCGAAATATGATTACACACGGTAATAGTAGATATACCAGGCTCTGATCTAATAGTTAGATTAGGTAAATATTAATCTATCATCTTTGTGTTCATGCCCATGTTGTTGGCTAGTCTGGTCTCACACTGGCCAAAGTTGTAGATTTTTGTGCTCTGGGGGGTTCTTCCAAAGTATCATCACTCTACCACTCTGTTCCATTTATACACAGTGATATACAGCTCCAGAACATCATCATGGTCCAGTATCCTAAAGCTCTTATGCAATATCCCTCCCAAGCTTCTGTGCCCTGTCATAACATGAATTAACAGTAATATATGCATTGAAAAGGGTTACTTATGTTTACAACATTTATGACACATTTTCTACTCATCTCTTCTACCATATCCAAACTCTTTGACTGGGTTCATTTGTTTCGAGAGGAAGATCAGGGAAGTCTGTAACACACGGGATAAAGATAGAAATCTTGCACTTCCTTCACTGGCAATTTGTCATGTTGGAGTTTCAAGCAATTGGGGGAATGTAATTCTAGAATGGTATGAAAATTATGAGGTGCTTATACATCTTCTGCTTCATTAGTAATCAAAAATTGTCAATGTGCTCTGAAAAATGTTCTGCTTTAAATGGAACTTTTTCTTCTATTTTGCTTCTTGCATAGCTTTGTCTTTAGTATCCACTGCTATTTGGATGGCTTGGTCTAGAGTTATATTCCTTTTTATTTGAATAGGCTTATTTATCTAAGAGACTAACAGTATTTTCTTCACAAATGAACTCTTGTTGTAAGTTCTCATAGTTGCACGTTTCAGACAGTACATGCAGATGATTAATTAAACCATCTACAGCGTACCTGGAAGTTGATTTCTGCTATTGAAGCACAATCACAACAGTGTCTTATTTGTCCATGGACTGAAATATTGATCAAAAGCTGTTATGGTCTTGTTAAACATAATTTGTTTCTCATTGACCTATTGTCTACGTAACAAATGATCGGATTTTGTTCCTGTCCAGTTGAAACATGTGTTAAGCCCATTGTGTTCGAAGCTGTGGCTGGTGACCAGGACCGCATTGGGAGCACTCACTTGCCTCTTGGAGCAGCAAACATCCTTCATCAATGTCCCAGATCGACCAGGCCGACCACAAGCTCCGATGGAGCGTTCCAGGCTGCGACTGGTGCTCAAGGCCTCATTGGGAACACTCACTTACATATAGGAGCAGCTGATGTCTGTCAGCAAACACCCCACATCAACCAGGAGCACTCACCTACTTAGGAAACATAAAAGATATGCTGGACTTCAGGAGAGACTGAAACTTTGGGTTTCAAGTCCCCCCTCCTGAGCCGACTCCTTGCAAACATACAAGGCATTGAGAACCAAATGATTGAACTGAAAGCAAGACTCGCCTTCCAAAGGGAATTGAGAGACAGCTGTGTGCTCTGTTTTATAGAGACATGGCTCACTCCTGTTACACATGACCGTGCCTTACAACTTTCTCAGTTCACCGAATGGACAGCTGGGCATCCTCAGGCAAAGCAAGGGGCAGTGAGGGTCTGCTTCCTGAACAATACCTCCTGGTTCTCAGACATGGCAACCTGGTGAGTTACTGCTCCCTGGATCTAAAAGATCTAACAGTGACGTGCCAATCCTACCACCTGTTGCATGGGTTCACCTTCACTATCCTGACAGCGGTCTACATCCCTCCCCATGTGGAAGAGAAGAATGCACTTGTCAATGTACGCAACATGACAAACAGTCTTGAGACAGAATACCTCAAGGTCTTGTTCATCGCAGCCAGTGACATCAACCAGGCGAACCTCAAGAACGTGCTACCAAAATGCCATCAACATGTCTCCTGGCCCACCAGAGGGCCGAACATCCTTAACCATTGCTACACAACCATCAAAGATGCCTAACACTCCATCCCCTGCCTGCATTTAGGAAAATCAGATCGCAACGCTGTGCTCCTCCTTCTGGCTTACAAGCAGAAATTGAAACATGAGGATCCAGTACATAAAGTAGTGCAGTGTCAGTCTGAGGCAATGGAAGGACTTCTATGGGGCTACTTAGAGTTGGTGGACTGGTCCGTATTCAAGAACTTAGCAGCCAACATAAACGAGTATGCCACCGCTGTTACAGACTTCTTCAGTAAGTGTGTACAAGTCTGCATGCTGAAGAAGTTAATCCGAATGTTCCCTGACCAGAAATCATGGATGAACAGGGAAATCCACTCTCTTCTGAAATCCAGGTCTGAGCTGTACAAGTCGGGCCACCCTGACCTATGCTGGAGTTCAAGTTACAACCTTTGTAAGGCCATCAGAGATGCCAAAAGACAATGCCAAATTAAGATTGGGACCCAGACCAACCACACAGACACCTGTCACTTGTGGCAGGACTTGCACGATGTAACGGGCTACAAGGCAAAGTCGAACAGAATCGCTGGCAACAGTACATCCCTACCCAATGGCCTCAATGCATTCTATGCTTGCTTTGAACAGAAGATCAATGAAACAATGTCACCTATCCCAACAGCCTCGGATGTAACTGCTGCAGATGCTAGATCGGCCTTCTTGAGAATGACCCCACAGAAAACGATTGGCCCAGATGGAGTCCCCAGCCGTACACTCAGATCTTGTGTGGACCAACTGGCAGGCGTATTCACAGACATCTTTAATCTCTCCTTATTATGATCTGAAGTCCTCATCAGCTTCAAGAAGACCACCATCAACCCAAAGCCAAAGAAAGGCCATGCAGCGTGCCTCAATGACTACCACCCAGTGCCTCTGACATTCATCATTTTGAAGTGCTTTAAGAGGTTATTCATAGTTCACATCAACTCCAGCCTGCCAGATTGCCATGATCTTTTGCAATTCACCTACCTTCACAACAGGTCCACAGCAAAACCAAATCCTTATCCCTACACTCATACCTGGAACATTTGGATAACAAGGATACTGACGACGGGCTCCTAATTATTGACTACAGTTCCAAACTCATCTTTGAAATGTTAATGTTGATCCCTCTCTCTCTGTACCTTCTCTGTGACTGTAACACTGCATTCTACGCACTGTTCTGTTACCTTGATGCACTTTTTGATGCGCAATCAAGAGTCATCACCAATGGATGGGTGCCATGAAGCACTTGTACAGTGAAAGATTTTAAGAGCTACCAAAGTCATTAGAAAATGAGGTTGCAACACTGAGAACGTTGCAAAGTCAGAATTAAAAGAATGAAAGATCGTACCCTGATGGGCGTACTTATCATTCTATCTTGGTACATGTGATAACAATAAATCAATCTTTCAATGGTTCTTCAAAACTAAAATGCTCCAGCATAGGCAACATGATGGCATATCTCCACTGTACAAGCTGTTTTATTTTCCTTACTTTAAAAGATTCCAATTATTTAGCACACTGCTTCTATGTTCTATGTGTCTCAAATGAATGTAGTCAAAAAATTCCTACCTTCTGCAAGTAAATTGGAGGATTCCAGCCTTCTGTGCATAAAATGTATGATTCCTGCCTTTTTGCAAGTACAATGGATCCTTTCTGCCTTTTTAAGGCCTAATAAATTATTTTGCTTCTCTTTTAGCAGAATTGCCAAACAAATCCCACTGCGTGCAACTTTAAAGACAAGTCTGTTCTTAGTAGCTTTACTGAATGAATCCCTGTTCTTTGCAACTCTAAATGTTAAATCCTATTTCTTTAAACTGATTTTTCTAGATACTTGCTCTGTCTGTGATGTTATTAATAACCTCTACTGCCTTGTGACATTTCTTTTCCTGGGTGAATGCCTCTGTCTAAGATTGAATAAATTCTGTCTGCCTTTGCCACACTTTTATGTAATGGATCATGTCTGGAGCTTCAATAGTCTCCTTTCATTCACTTCCCATTAGCCTTGTCTGCTTAGGCTTCTAAATTCCTTTAATTCCGACATTGCAATGTTCTCAGTGTCGCAACCTCATTTTCAAATGACTTTGGTGGCTCTTAAAATCTTTCACTGTACAAGTGCCTCATGGCACCCATCCACAATGGCAATGACTTTTGATTTGAAATCTAAGCACTTCACTTACTTCTGGCTTTTTCAGACTCTTACTGTGCTGCTTTTTAAAGATTTTCTCTTGTCCTCTTGGGACTTCAAATTTGCTCACAGATCCTCTAATCTCTTTTTGCTTCTTGGCCAACCTTCAATTTCTGAGCACTTCCACAAACCATAGGTATCAAATACAATCTGTAACCATCCTGAACTGACTAATACACCTGTTCCACAGACCTCCTGGCTCACCCATGCTGCTATGCATTTCTAAGCAAGTCTGAAATGTTTTCATCATCACATGCATGTTCTGCCTTGTAGAATCTTGACACAACGATTTCTTCTGCAAAGTCCTCAAATCTCGACTCTTTCAGCTGCTATCTCTCTGAACTCATAGCCTTCTTAAAGTTGTACATAAAGATTCTTCAAAGCACTCTGGAATCCGCACTAACGTTTGTCATGTTATGTGATGCATCCTTACCATAGTAAACCACGCGAAACACGTAGGTCGTACAACATGTAGGTAGCTATTACTATTCTCCAATTCCATTGGCATCTGGAGGACCTGACTGCTCTAATGTGGCAGGGGAAACAATTAGCAGCCTACAGAGAAGAGAATTGTCTTAAACAAGGTGTAGTTTATTACATGCAGCAATCAGATAATTAAATGACTTTGTTAGCAGAACTATGAGATAGAACTACGAGATTGGAGAGTGGTGAAGTGATCAAGTTTTTGGGCTGACAACGTTGAGTATCGATGGCTCGAATCTCACTGTAGCTGGCGTTGGAATTAAGATTCGATTTATAGGGTGGCATGGTGGCTCAATGGTTAGCACTGCTGCCTCACAGTGCCGGGGACCCAGGTTTGTTGCCACCTTCAAGCGGTTGTCTGTGTGGAGTTTGCACATTCTCCCCATGTCTGTGTGGATTTACTCTGGGTGCTCTGGTTTCCTTCCACAGTCTAAAGGTGTGCAGGTTAGATGGATTGGCCATGCTCAATTGTCCATAGTGTCCAGAGAGGTGCAGGCTAGGTGGACTAGCCATGGGAAATGCAGGTTACAGGGATGAGGTGGGTCTGGGTGAGCTGCTCTTCAGAGGGTCTATGTGGACTCTGCGGGCTGAATGACCTGTTTTCACACTATCGGGATTCTATAATTCTATGATATTAGATCAAGATCCAGAGCTATTCCCTTGCCTTAATCCAAATTACACTGTCATATTTGGCTGTACTTGCACTCCTCAGCACAATGTTATTTTCTGCCTTTTAGAGTAGTTTGGGGCTGTGGCATCACATTATATAGTCCTACATGCTTTATGTTTTAGCATGGAGTTAAAGATTAAGTCAGAGGCATGATATCCCTTCCCAATGCATAGGTATTTGTAAATTTCAGATCAGAACAAATCTGGGTCAGTTATAAAACAGTCACTTGTTGTGATCACAATATAAGATTGTGGGGAGAAATCGAACCTGCAACTGGCCCCTTCAAAAAGTTAGTAGGCTATCTTCTCTAAATATTTCTTTGAACAGAAGACTGACATTTCTGCTTAAATTGAATCAATGTAAATGACAGTTGGGCATTAGGATACAATGGCCATGACAATGAGCGAAATTGGATGATAATGAAAAACATATTACATGAACTCCAATGTCAGTTATATTTTTAAATTATTATAAATGTGTTTTGCACTTCATTTAAAGGTCAGCATCAGTAAATGCCCTTCACAATGATGGTAAATGATTCACTTCAAATTTGCTATCACATTCACTGCCATGTAATAAACCAGAGAATGAGGTTAGTTAATGTCTGGTGCCAGCTCCCGAATGAATTGTGTTTGTAGGTGTTATAATTTCATACTCTGCTCTGTTTCTCATCAAAGTTTAAGAACAGAATGTCCCATATTAAACTGTGAAACAAGCCATGAAAAACTAATGGGTTTGTTCGATGTTAGCTTATCTTCATATTGATTTACAGCAATGCCCTTCAAATGTCCTTACAGTCCCAGTAAGTTCAGTCAGAGCCTTTATGTGATTAAATTGTTATCGTCTCCATCAGAAGAGGATCCATGTTTGGGACAGTGACTCATGCATCCTGAAAGCATAATTTGCATTTCATTGACACCTTAATTTAGAAGGGATAAAACTTTGATCAAATTTTTTTGCAAGGTAAGATCACTTTCCTTACGAAATCCGCATTGGCATCTTTAGTCCTTAACCTTAAAGAAATATCTTGTTCTGTTATTCTGGCAATGAGTACTGTTTGGACAGGATTACAGGATGGATTGCAAACTTGTCTGGAATCCTGTTTTGCTGGGCTTAAGGAAACGTTACTGGTAAGGCCTCTTTGTAGGTCACGTGGAACAATCCCTCTTCCATACCTACACTGGCCCTAAACCCCACCTCTTCCTCCATTACATTGATGACTGTATTGGCGCCGCCTCGTGCTCCCACGAGGAGCTCGAACAGTTCATCCACTTCACCAACACCTTCCACCCCAACCTTAAGTTCACCTGGACCATCTCTAACACCTCTCTCACCTTCCTGGACCTCTCTGTCTCCATCTCGGGCAACCACCTAGAAACCGATACCCATTTCAAGCCCACCGACTCCCACAGCTACCTAGAATGCACCTCCTCCCACCCACGTTCCTGCAAAAATGCCATCCCCTATTCCCAATTCCTTCGCCTCCGCCGCATGTGCTCCCAGGATGAGGCATTCCACTCCCGTACATCTCAGATGTCCTCGTTTTACAAGGACCGCAACTTCCCCCCCTCAGTGGTCGAGAACGCCCTCCACCGTGTCTCCCGCATTTCCCGCAACTCATCCCTCACACCCCGACACGCAATAAGAACCAAAAAAGAATCCCCCTCGTCCTCACGTACCACCCCACCAACCTCCGGATCCAATGCATCATCCTCCAACACTTTCGCTATCTGCAATCCGACCCCACCACCAAAGACATTTTTCCCTCTCCACCCTTATCTGCTTTCTGGAGGGACCACTCTCTCTGTGACTCCCTTGTCTGCTCCACACTCCCCTCCAGCCCCACCACACCCGACACTTTTCCCTGCAACCGCAGGAAGTGCTACACCTGCCCCCACACCTCCTCCCTCACCCCCATCCCAGGCCCCAAGAAGACTTTCCACATCAAGCAGATGTTCACCTGCACATCTGCCAATGTGGTATACTGCATCCGCTGTACCCGTTGTGGCCTCCTCTACATCAGGGAAACCAAGAGGAGGCTTGGGGACCGCTTTGCAGAACACCTACGCCCGGTTCGCAATAAACAACTGCACCTCCCAGTCGTGAACCATTTCAACTCCCCCTCCCATTCCTCAGACGACATGTCCATCCTGGGCCTCCTGTCGTGCCACAATGATGCCACCCGAAGGTTGCAGGAACAGCAACTCATATTCCGCTTGGGAACCCTGCAGCCCAATGGTATCAATGTGGATTTCACAAGCTTCAAAATCTCCCCTCCCCCTACCACATCCCAAAACCAGCCCAGCTCGTCCCCGCCTCCCTAACCTTTTCTTCCTCCCACCTATCGCCTCCTCCCACCTCAAGCCGCACCCCCATCTCCTACCTACTAACCTCATCCCGCCCCCTTGACCTGTCCGTCCTCCCTGGACTGACCTATCCCCTCCCTACCTCCCCACCTACACTCACCTTTACTGGGTCCATCCCTGCCTCTTTGACCTGTCTGTTGCCTCTCCATCTATCTTCTCCTCTATCCATCTTCTATCCGCCTCCCCCTCTCTCCCTATTTATTTCAGAACCCCCTTCCCCTCCCCCATTTCTGAAGAAGGGTCTAGGCCTGAAACGTCAGCCTTCCTGCTCCTATGATGCTGCTTGGCCTGCTGTGTTCATCCAGCTCTACATCTTGTTATCTCTTATTACTGGTGAGGCCTTGTGAGAGGTGAAGCCCAACCATCCTACAGGAATGTAAGAAAAGAAGACAGGGCTGCAAAAGAACTCCATGATTAAGGAACCTCTTGTTCTGGGATGCTGCCAGATTCTGGTGCAGCGTTGACCCAGGTATGTCTAGCTGTGACTAGGACCAGGATCCCAAAACTGAAAGAGTTTAAGGGGTTCACTGCATCGCAGTCACAACAGGACAGGCAGATTGCTCTGGGGCCCAGCTTGATCACCCAATGGGCATTTCAGCGCCAGCTCTCAGATACTTTCTCCTATCTTCCCCTGGGCCATGACCCCACCATGACACATCAGGTCATTGTATCAACTACAGTTACTCACCTCATTTCACCTGGTGATCTCCCCCCAACTGCGTCCAAGCTGATAGTCCCCCAACCCCGCACAGCTCGCTTCTACCTTTTTCCAAAAATCCACAAACAGGACTGTCTGGGCAGACCCATTGTTTCAGCCTGCTCGTGCCCCACAGAACTCATCTCTTCCTACCTTGACTCAGTCTTCTCTCCCCGGTCCAGTCCCTGCCCATGTACATCCGTGATTCCTCTGATGCCTTACGCCGGTTTAAAAATTTCCAGTTTGCAGGCTCCAGCCACCTCCTACTTACCATGGACGTGCAATCTTTTTACACGTCCATTCCCCACCAGGATGGTCTCAGAGCTATTCGCTTCTTCCTGGACCAAAGACCTGAACTGTCCCCACCCACTACCACCCTCCTCCGCTTGGCTGAGCTTGTCCTCACCCTCAACAAATTCTCTTTTAACTCCTCTCATTTTCTTCAGGTCAGAGGGATTGCCATGGATACCCACATGGCCCCCAGTTATGCCTGTCTCTTCGTGGGGTATTTGGAACATTCCTTGTTCCAATCCTATTCTGGCTCCCACCCACAATTCTTTCTCTGATTCATCAATGATATCATCGGTGCTGCTTCCCTCTCTCATCTGGAATTGGAAAAGTTCGTCAATTTTGCCTCCAATTTCACCCTGCCCTCACTTTCACCTGGTCTACCTTTGATTCCTCCCTTCTCTTCCTTGACATCTCTGTTTTCATTTCTGGGGATAGACTGGCCACCAATATCCATTACAAACCCACTGACTCCCACAGCTATCTTGACTGTACATCCTCACACCCCACTTCCTGTAAGCACTCTATCTCATTCTCTCAGTTCCTCCGTCTCCGTCACTTATGTTCAGATGAGGCCAACTTCGATAAGGGAGCCTCTGAAATGTTCACCTTCTTCCTCAATCAAAGATTTCCCACCTCCGTTGTCAACAGGGCCCTTAACTGGGTCCAACCCATCTCCCGCACTTCTGCCCTCACCCCTTCTCTTCCCTCCTGCAACAGCAATAGAGTTCCCTATCCACAAGATCATCAGACTCTATTTCCGCCACCTCCAGTGAGATGTCACCACCAGACTTATATTCCCCTCCCCTCCCTTGTCCGCCTTTTGCAGAAACTGTTCCATCCAGGACACCCTGGTCCACACTTCTTTCACCCCCACCACCTCCCTGTGGCCCTACGGCACCTTCCCCTGTAACCGGCGAAGGTGCAACACCTGCCCATTTACCTCCTCCCTCCCCAGTATCCAAGAGCCCAAACAAGCCTTCCAGGTGAAGCAACACTTCACCTGCACTTCCCAGAATCTAGTCTTCTGCATTCGCTGCTCACAGTGTGGTCTCCTCTACATTGGGGAAATGAAGCATAGATTGGGTGACAGCTTCGCAGAACATCTATGTTCTGCTCGCAAAAAAGACCCTGAACTTCCAGTTGCCTGCCACATTGACACACCACCCTGTTTCCTGGCCAACATCTCTGTCTCCGGCTTGCTGCAGTATTCCAGCGAACCTTAATGCAAGCTGGAAGAAAAACACCCCATTTTCTGCTTGGGGGACCCTGCAGCCCTCTGACTCTATATTCAGGTCAATAATTTTAAGGGTCTAACCTCTCCTTTTCCTTACCCCCCTACCCCACACACCAGGCCTTGTTATCACATAGCCTGCCGTTACACACTACCTATTGTTAGTCACTAACAGTCCCCATTAACAGCTATTCACCCTCCTCACCAGATCATTATCAACTTCTTTGTCTATCCAACTGCTCTTCTTGCTCTTTGGGCTCTATCCTTTATCCTATCATTTACTCCCTACCCCATCCCCCTCCCTATTTTCTGCATATAAACTGACATTTTCCCAGCTACCATCAGTTCTGAGGAAGGGTCATCGGACCCGAAACATTAACTCTGATTTTTTGCTTCACAGATGCTGCCAGACCTGCTGAGCTTTTCCAGCAACTTCTGCTTTTTGTTTCTGATTTACAGCATCTTTTGTTCTTTACGAACATTAACTGTTTTAGAAACATTATCTTATACAACACCTCAATCACCGCCAATTCTAGGATAGTGAGACTTAATCCCTGGATAGATAATGTTTGAAAGGTATAGATGTTTGCTAATTTCCAAGACAGTAGAGACAACACAAAAGAAAGAGGATCGTTTTCACCTAATCCAGCTCAACTAACCATTTTAAACCTGCCTGATTTTATCTTCCATTGAGGAGTAAACCATTCTTTAAAAGAGTGGTGATAGTGCTGAAGATAACAACGTCACACTTGACAACATGACCAAATATCCATTTACAAAATCTATACTTGTTAGAGTCACAGAGCATAGAAACCATGCCCTTCAACTAACCATGTCTATGTTGACCAACGAACACCAAACTACACTAATCCCATGCATCTGTATGTGGTCCATAGTTTACTATTCCGTGGCATTTTAAGTACCCGTCCAGATGCTTCTTAAATATTGTGAGAGTACTTGCCCCAACCACACTCTCATGCCCTATGTCTGGACGAGGAAGCTTTCCTCAGATCTCCTTTAAACCACTGACTCCTCACCTTAAACTTATATCGCTGGTATTAGACACATCTACCATGAGGAAGACATTCTCACAATCTACTCTGTCGATGTCTATCATAATTTTGTATAACTCAACCAGATTCCTACCTCAACCTCCTCTACTCCAGGGAAAACAAACACAGCCTGTCCAGTCTCTCATCTTAACAGAGACTTGTCATCTCGTGAAATATCCTGGTGAGTCTCCTCTGCACTCTCTCCATCCAGTACAAACACATCCTTTCAATAGTGTAATGACCAGAGCTGCATGCAGTATTCCACCTGTGGCCTGGCCAATGTTTTATAAAGTTGTAACAAGTATTTCTCAGTTCTATATTCTATGCCCCAGCTAATGACAACAAGCATCCATA
This sequence comes from Rhincodon typus, assembly GCF_021869965.1. NCBI lineage: Eukaryota > Metazoa > Chordata > Chondrichthyes > Orectolobiformes > Rhincodontidae > Rhincodon > Rhincodon typus. The sequence goes on from NC_063332.1 coordinate 102,003,884, forward strand.
AGCCTTCTTCACCACCCTGTCTATCTGTGCTGGCAACTTCAGGGATCTATGGACTTGTACACCAAGGTCACTTTGTTTCTCAGTACTCTCTACATTGTGTATATCCTCCCCCTATTAGACCGTCCAAAATGCATGGCCTCACACTTGTCAAATTCCATTTGCCATTGCTCTATCCAATTTACCATCTGGTCAATACCAGACTGTAGCCTGACACCAACTCCTCACTATCAACAACACCACTAATTTTTGTGTCTGCAAACTTACTAATTATACCTTCTGCATTCACATTAATATACATAAGAAGCAGCAAGGGTCACTGTGGTAAACAGCTGGTCACAGGCTTCCAATCACAAAAAAATACTCTCTATCATTGCTTTTGCCTCTTATTGATAAGCTCATTTTGGATTCAGTTTGCCAACATGCCTTGGATCCCATGGGTTCTTATATTTGTAGGACTTTGTCAAAGGCCTTACCAAAGTCCATGTAAACCACATCAACTGCACTACCTTCATTAATACATTTGGTGACCATTTCAAAATATGCAACTAAATTAGTCAGATAGGATTTCCCTCCAATAAATCTATACTGACTATCCCTGGTCAAGCCCTGCCTTTCCAAGTATTGATTAATTCTGTCCCTCAGAATTTTTTTCCAATAATTTCCCTACCACTGAACAAAGGAACCACATTTGCTTTCTTCCAGTCATCTGGCACTTCACCTGTGGCCAGCTAAATATTAAATAACTCTGCCAGGGTCCCAGTAATCTCCCCCCTTACTTCCCATGGCAACCTCATCAGGTGCCAGGGATTTATGTACCTGTATGCTTGTTAAAACATCTAATACCTCCTCCTCATTAATCTTAACATGTTTTAGAACCTCATCATTCCAACTGAAATTCCCAGCTACAATCTCTTTCTTCTCTGTGACCACAAATAAGAAGCATTAATTTAAGACCTTACCCATATCCACTGGCTCCATGCATATGCAGTTCCCTTGGACCTCATAGGTCCCACTCTTTCTGCAGTAATCTTTTACTCTTATATACTTATAAAACATCTTGGGGTTTTCCTTTATCCTAACTGACATATTTTGTGGTCTTTGACACTCTGACTTATTTTTTAAACAGTCCCCTATACTCTCTCTACTTTTGAAGGGCCTTCCTTTTTTTTATGCTCTAGACCTGAAAATGCTTCTTTCTATTTCTTTATCAAACTAATGATAAGCCTTGACATCCAGATTTGTCTCGACTTACAGACCTTGCTCTTTAGAGGTACTTGCTGGCCCCTCTTTTACTACTTGTAAAAGAGTCCCACTTTCCAAATGTACCTACAAGTAGCAGTTCCCATTCTATGCTCGCCAGATCCTGTCTAATGATATTGAAATTGGCTTTCCCCAAATTAGACACTTAACTTCTGCACTGTCCTTATCCCTTCATAATGATTTTGCAACTTATAATCACTATCTCCAAAATGCTTGCCCACTGAAACTTCATTCACTTGACCAGCTCCATTCCCTAGGATTAGTTCTAGAATTGTCCCATCTCTCGTCGGACTATCTACGTACTGGCACAAAATACTGATCTGGATCCACTTGAAAATTCCACCCCATCCAATTCTTTCACAATAATGCAATCCTAGCTAATGTTAGCAAAGTTAGCAAAGTTAAAGTCCACTGCAACTTGTTTCTCACACACATTTCTGCTCATACCTGCCAACATACCTGTTCCTCTATCTCCCTCTGACAGTTATGAGTTCAGTAGCAAAGTAATCATCCCTTTTTAATTTCTGAGCTCTACCCAAATGGCCTTATTTGAAGACCCTTTATCAATAATGCAATGATCCCACATATCTTCCTTCTCCCCATCATGCCTAAAAATTCTATATCGTCTGCACTCTTATATACTCTTCTATAACCTTATGCACGCTTGATGGTGGCTCACTGTAAATTTGACATGATCAATTAGTCTGTGAGATGAAAGATCTTCCACCCCTAATGGGGTTGAAATTTAACTCTGTATGTTTTCTGGCCTAGCCCCTGTGTCACATGATCTATACAGACCTAACCAGAGAGGCCTAAACAGATCATACCTCCACAGTCGCTCATTCTTTTTCTTGGAGTAGCTGTTCTATCATTTGTCTCACTGATAACAGCCCTCAAATAAATACATAATGGAGTTGATGGTTAGGTGGGAAATCGTTGGAGATGAGATGGAGTAATGCTCTAGGTCTGCAAACTTGGGAAGTCACATTCTTATTCTAGGTCAAACAATGGTCCCAGATTGTAAGGAGGTTGACTATTGTTCCTCTACCTTTTAAGGGATGTCTTTTTCCCCTTATATCTAGGACAGCCTGTAGGAGACTAGAAGCTTTCTCTTGCCTGTGCTCTTTGCTTTCATTCTCTGCCAGATGAAGTTATGACCACTGCCAGCAATACCATCCAAGAGGGATCAATAATCTTGCAACAGCTGTTCTTTGGACTCGTGAGGCATTCTTGCAGATGACCAATAAGTTTATTTCATCCTCCTAGGCCTGACGTACGTCCACTAATTATCAAGTGATTCCACACTTGCAATTTGGAATAAGATCAATGACAGGACAAAGGATGGTTGGAAATCAGACTCTACTGCAGAAAGATTCCTCACATTTTCGGATGTTTGGGATTACCATAGGCAGTTATGTTCTATTTAGTGCGAATGAAACTTGTCTAGTGAAAACCCACTGAATTCAAAACAGCAAAAAACTAGATTGCTGACTGCACAGTAATATCAATGTGCGTCACCATTTTCATTGAAATTTCCAGCACTTCTTTCAACACTTCTTCAAAGAAGGCAATTAGCTCTTTCAAAATTGAAGTCTATGCCAGTTCTGTTGGCTAATTGGCCAGCTTCACATATGCTGCTATTCTGCTGACAGTCCAAGAAATGTTTACAGTGATTCTATCTCTATCATTAAAATCAGTCATCGGATTTATCCAAGGGATAGCAAGAACTGCAGATGCTGGATTCAGAGATAAAAAAAAGCGTGGAGCTGGAGGAACACAGCAGGCCAGGCTGCATCGGAGGAACAGGAAAGCTGATGGTTTCAGGCCGGGACCCTTCTACTGAAGAAGGGCCCCAACCTGAGACATCAGGTTGGGGCCCTTCTTCAGTAGAAGGGTCCCGGCCTGAAACCAT
>NC_063332.1:102007455-102114174 GCF_021869965.1 Rhincodon typus
CTTTCCTGTTCCTCTGATGCGGCCTGGCCTGCTGTGTTCCTCCAGCTCCACATTTTGTTATCTCTTTATCCAAGGGAGTTGTTCTTGAAGGCACTACTACTGTCCTTGAATTTCCATGAGGTTTGTCCCAATCCTCCCTATAATAGGAAGCGAGTAGAACCCCAAAAAAGACACCAGGGGCGAACTGCGAGTTGTGTCACTTTTTGCCTTGAGGTCCAGTGAGATTTCTTGTCGTATATTACCAATCATGTCTCATTAACTGATACCATTCCTATTGCCCCCCCCCATATCTGATTCTATCCCCATCTTACTATGCACTGTTCCCAAAACAACTTGACACTCACTAGCTATCTACCCTTACGACCATGCCATCTTTAAAAGGCTGCCTTGCACCAGCATTGTTAAACCAGCATTGCCCCTCACTGGCAATACGACGGGCACAGCAGCCATAAAGCCATACTGCTGACAGCACATAGGCAGCATGGCTGACATTCCTTCGTACATACAGTCCCATTTCTCTCAGCCTGACCACTGTTTAACCACCTGGCTATGCAGCTTACCTATTCATAGCTACATCCCATCTAAGCACCCTCTACGTCACAGCTAATCCATCCACAACAGCCACTGGAGATCAACAGCTTGTCCAGTAGTGGAACAGACATAAAGGCAAGCAATCAGACTCCTCCAAAATTTATTTATAGACAACAAGAGAATGCAGATGAAACCAATGGAGGCTGACATTCCCCACAGTGTAAACCAAATACTGGCATCATGAGCAATCACTATTCTGCATTCCATATTGGTCTGCTTTACCGAGTGGAACCAGGCCCTGTCTGGCTTGTAGTACCCAATATGGCTGATCTCTGCCATGCACAAGGAGAGCTTCCTCCTTCTCAATGTCCCATCCTCCCTTTGAAGTACTGTTCCTGTTCTCCAATTCCTGAATATCTACCCCATCACCTTGCTGCCTGCCATGATTTCACCGATGCTCCTTCAGCACCCCTCCCTTGCACACCCCTTAAAGTGGTTACCCAGGTATCTATCACCTCAAACTTCCCAGTGTTTTTGATAAACAGCCCTTAGACGTGATGGACCAATCCCTTACCACTGACATTGCAGCTTCCAATTGAGGATACATGATTCCCCTGACTACTGGTACTGGCTCTCCAGAACTGCCCATTACCCACATCCCAGACCAGACTCAGACAGATCCCCTAACCTTTAATAGTTCAAGCAGATAGATGACCATGACCAAGCCCCTAGAATTATAATCTGTGCAAAATTGTGACTGAAGTGACGGTACCAGGAGACCCTGACACACAGCACACGCCAACCACCTTTGACAGGATTGAGGACAAACCTCAATTTAATTCCCAACATGACTATTTGGTTGGATAAATGTGTCTTTACTGTGTAGGCAACTGGCCCATGCTATGGGTGTTAGATTGACATCTTTGTGTGCCTTACAGCATGGCATTCCCACCACCACACCCAGATGGATCCTCCTTGACAAACAAGAGAAGCAGCTTGTCTGTGTGTCTGTGCAAAACACCATGTCAATATGGCAGCCCCGATACACTTTATATTTCACTGAAGCACCAACATGCCGAGGCATGGTAAGACCCAGCAAGCCATGGATGCTGTGAGCTCGCAAGTAGGCACCAAGTGAATGAGTGGTAACAGAGCACACAAACAGCTCTGAGACACAGTCTGGTCCAGTCTGTGAGCTGGCTGTCTATGCTTGCATAAAAGTGTCCTTGCAGCAGTCTTTCAATGCTAGTTGCTGATGCACTCTGGAATGCAAGTTTCTATTTCCTAATAGGATACGAGTGGTTCGGAGAGGTGCCAAGAGAATGCTGAGGAGTTGGCAAACCTTGGATGCCGTTGTCTGTGGATGAGGGGTGTGTGTGTGTGACTGGTGTTCATGGATCATGTCCTAAATGCTATTCAGTGGTGAACGACAAGGAAGGTCCTTATAGGCAGTGGTAAGGTTAAATTGCCAGGTCCCCCAAATGGGCTTCTATGTCGTGAATTATTGACATCCACCTTGATCAGCACCTTTGTTAAGCTACGCGATTGAATATTAATGAGGCAAGAGCGTTGTTAGTAATGTGCGTATAAAGCTATAATTCCCCTTCGTGGTAACTTGCCGTTGCCTAGTGAGAAACTTGTCTTACTGCTTACCAAATGTATAAAAGAGGCAACAAGCTGTTCTTGATATCAAGATAGGCCTCACTGGATTTCTCCTTGATTCCGACACAAATCTCACCACAGCCCACGTTGCACAGACCCCTTTGAGATTTTTTATTCAGGAATTCTGTTATCTCCCATTTGGATGACAAGAGCAGGTCAGCATGTCTGTTGTTACAAGGCAACACATTTTCTTGCAAATGGCATGTTGAGAGACTTCAGTTAGTTTGTATCTTGTACATTTGTGCTTTCGTCAATGGGTAAGGAAGATGGCCAAATGAACAGCTGCAGCTGTGTCTTAGAAATTCCTGCAGATGTTCAGGACCAGACCTTGAACCCTCAGGCAATATTGCAAAAAGTGTTCAGCAAATTAGTTTCGCTATGTAAATAAGCCATGAATTTACATCGCTGCGTCGACTTTCCAAATAGAATCTGAGTAGACTGAGTTACTATAATTAGACCACATCTCCACAGCAACACAACACTTCATTTTTACTGCTAGCTTGCCTGTGCAAGCATCTTCTCTTTGTTTCTGATGAAATGCTGTGTTATTTGGCAAGCGGTAGTGTGCCAAAATATTGAGTGTTAATTATTAATGGTGTGCGAATAATATTTTGAAGACCCCTTACATTTAATTGACAGTGATGGCTGCAAATGTAGTTTTTGGCTCATTAATTTTGAAAAACTGACCTACGAGAACAATTTAAAAAATCATCACATAATGGTACATTGCATGAAAGAGGATACTGAGACAATGCAACTCATATTAACACAAAAAGCAAAAATTGGAAGCTGTAAGACAGATTGAAAGCTTATTAGAATTCCACTTTCATTTTCATTCTATTACTTCCCACCTTCTTGTGATCCCTTCATGACATGAAGTTTTCTCCTGGTCAACATGAATAACAATTACATTTAAAGTGAGATCATGATCTTGTCTTACACTGGATTGTAGAAATTCTGGGCAGTCCATACACCTTGGCATCATGTACAAATATGCAAATTAGAACCAGTGGTAGACTATTTGATCTCTCAATACCACTCCACCCTTTGATAAGGCATGGATGATCCTCTTTCTTCTCTCTAGTCTGAATCCTTTGAGTAACTTGTCAATTCAGAATCTATCCAATTCTACCTTAAAATATTCAATAGCCTGGCCTTCACTGCTGTCAATGAAACTAACTTCCAGCAAATAATTATTCTCTGAGAGAAGAATCTCTCTTTACCTGCATCTAATGAGAGACCTTTAATTTTCAATCTGTATCCACTCATTCTTATCCCACTCACAAATGTGAACATCTTCTCAACATCAAAACTTGTAAATTCTGCGCAGGATCGTACTTGTCTCAGTAAACTCACCTCTGATTCTTCCAAACTTCAATCAGTACAGGACAAACCTGTTCAAAATTTCCTCATAAGCCAACACCTTCATCCTAGGAATCAAATGAGTGAATCTTCTCTGAACTGCCTCTAATGCAACGGTAACCTTTCTCAGGCCACAGGATTAGACAAAATCAGAATGGGTTTGTGAAAGAGAAATCATGTTTAACAAACCTACTGAAGTCTTTTGAGAATGTAACTCATAGAATAGGTAAAGGAGACCAATGAATGTGCCCCATATTTGGATTTCAGGAAGGCTTTTGTTAAGATCCTACCATAAGGGGCTAATAGGCAAAGTTATATTATTTGGGGAGAATAAAACAGAAGTTGCTGGAGAAGTTCAGCAGGTCTGGCAGCATCTGTGAAGAAAAAGTTCAGAGTTAACGTTTTGGGTCTGGTGACCCTTCCTCAGAACGTGACCTGCTGAGCTTTTCCAGCAACTTCTGTTTTTGTTCCTGATTTACAGCATCCACAGTTCTTTCAGTTTTTATTTATATTATTTGGGCTTTGGGGTCATATTTAAGCATGGATTGAGAATTGGTGAATAGACCACAAACCAAGAGTGGGAATAACTGAGTCTTTTTGAGGTGGTAAGCGATGACTTCTGGTGTACTGCAGGGATTGGTGCTTGGGCCATATCTGTTCATGATATTTATAAATGACCAGGGTGAGGAAGCCAAATACAACATTCCAAATTTGCTGATGACACAAAGTGGCAAGGCATTGCGAGATGTGAGGAGGATGTAAGGAGATTTAGACGAGTTGAGTAAGTGGGCAAACACGTGCTGGAAGCAGTGCAAATGGTTAAATGTAAGGTTATACATTTTGCTGTGAAAAGCATAAAAGTATGATTTAACAGATGATGCATTGGCAAACGTGGGTGTCAAAGGGATTTTTGCCTCCTTGTATGCAAGTCAATGAAAGTAGACAAGCAGGTATTGCAAACAGGAAGGTAAATGGTACATTGACCTCTATCGCAAAAAGATTTGAGTTCCGAAGTAGGGTTGCCTTCCCAAGTTATTCAGGGCCTTAGTAAGACTGAACCTGCCATATTGCATGCGGTTCCCTACCTAAAAGAGGATATACCAGCCATCAAAAGAGTGTAGCAGTGGTTAACCAGGATGGCAGTCCCATGAGTAGAGTTTCTCTATGAGTAGAGATTAATTCAACTGGGTCTTGTATCACTTGAGTTTAGAAGAATGAGAGAGCAACTGATTGAAAGTATTAAAAATTCTAACAGGACTGGTTAGGCTAAATGCAGAGAAGATGTGTTTTCTGATTGGGTATTCTAGAACCATTAACCACAGTCTCGGGATTGGAGTAGTCCATTTAGGACTGAGATAACAAAAGATTTCTTCATGCAAAGAGTGAGCAGTCTCTACCACAGAAGGCTGTGGAAGCTACATTACCGAATGTACTCGAGAAAGAGATTGATACATTTTTAGGCATTAAAGGCATCAAGCGAGAGAAAGCAGGAATTAGTGCTTAAAGAGAGGATCAGCCATGATCATATTGACTGACAGAGAAGATTGTGAAGTCAAATGGTCTACTCTTGGTCCTAATTTCTATGTTTTGAACTGTTATCCCCTTTATCTCCACAAATTCCACACAAATGTCTATCACATTTCCCACATGTGATGTGGTTGGTCCACAATCCAGGGACTCTAGTACATTTTCTTTTGACAGCAGATTCAGCAGTCCAAATGATGTTCGGATGCATAGGATTTGCAACGTAGTGAGTTACAGTCCCTAAGGTCACAGGGTGATTCCCAATTTTTGAGTTTCCCATGATATATGAGCCAGCTGCTTCCAGCAGATCAGATAAATAAAAAAGTCAAGCTAATGATGGTGTCAATGAGTTCTATTGAACATCACAGTGTCACTGTTTTGAGTAGTGTAAGTAAATCCATATATTATGGCTGACCAATTGTCAATATTCTGCGCACAGGGTCTCGATTTCAGGGAAATTCCTAGCATTGACCATGCCACTGCCTCATTGGTCTGTGATTCAGTCGGTCTCCCAGCAACAGGCGGTGTGGGTCTCTCATTGGTTCTCCTGCAGGAAGCAGGAGTCCAGACACCTTAAGAAGATTCAGCTGTGTGTGTGCAATACAGGCATATTTTGTGGCCATTATGCCCAAATTAAAATTTGGAATTGAGTTTTTGATTCGCTTTCTAAACACATGATATGTCTGAGCAGAAGTGTCAATTTATGCTGAGTACATCACTCATTTACAGCTCTAACACTGTAGCATCAAACAAAAAATAAACACCAAGAATTTTTCAATTAATTGAAAAGTATTCTGACATTCAGTTGAGGCATTTTGAGCAAGCTCATTCTATTGTAGCACCAGTAAGTGATGGATATAAACAACAGTAAATGTTTTAATCATGGCCATCAATTGTTTCAGTTCTTATGATTGGATAATTAATTTGACTTGCCGGTTGGGATTGGTATTAGCATCTAGTTATGACCTGAGCTGAAGAGAAGAAAGTTCTTTACCCAGAGAGTGAGTAGCTTGCGGAATTCTCTGTTACAGAGTGCAGTTGAGACCTAAACATTAAGTGTTTTCAAGAAGGAGTTAGATGTAGTTTTTAGAGCTAAAGGGATCAAAAGATATGGAGAGAAAGCAGGAACAGGGCACTGAATTTGATGATCAGCCATGATCATATTGAATGGTGGAGAAGGCTCAAAGGGCTGAATGGCCCACTCCTGCTCTTGTTTTCTATGTTTCTATGAGGTAGTGGCATCATCATGCAAGTAATTATGCAAATAATTCATTTCATCAATATGTATAAAAAGTCAGACCATTGCTAGTGTCAATTGTAATATCTGTGGATAGTTGCTAAGAACATGACAGTATGCAGAACAAGAGTTTTATCATCAACACTTCAAAACTGTAAGAGGGATAACCATTATGATAAAAACAGCATGGAATCTCCAAATACGGCTGAGTGAATTTGCAGAGCTGTAAGGGAACCAGCTGCTAAAAGAAACAGAAAACAGGAAGCAAAACAAGTTAAAAGTCTGCAACTTTGAATTACTGTGTGAGTCAAAATGACTGTGCATTTTCCATTCCCTGCCACTGCAGAAATGAATAAAGACAAGAAGCAGATTGTTCTTTATTCCACTCTCAGAAGCAATACTATGAAATTGCCACAGAATTAATTTAAAAAGAAACTAAGGAAATACGAATGGCAAACATACTATCATTGTTGGATAAAGAGTACTAAAAGCTATATGCCAGCCTTGATCTCTTGGAAGAAGAAAAGGAAGACAGAAGAGAATTTGTAGTCTCCGAAAATACACTTTGAGACCAATTTTAATGTTATTTATGTACCTTATTTGTTCAAGATCAGAGCTCAAGGGGAGAGAGAGAGACTGTTGTATGTTGAGAGATCATTGTGTAATACTAGCTGAATCCTGTTTGGACAATTGAAAGATGATCTTATCAGAGATAAGGAATGGCTCAGGCAAAAGAAATTTTGTTTGTGAGAACAAATCTACAGAGAGAAATGAAACTTACTCTTGAGAAAGTTATAAGATTTTAAAGCTCTGATATTGTTAATCATTGGTTAATGTATTAATGAGTTAAAAAAAAACAAAGCTTCACATTATTATGAAAGACAATCCAGGCTGAATGAGAACAATGTATTGAATAAAAGGAAGAAATATTTGCAGAAGAGCCATCAGAACAATCAAGGCCAGATGGCATGATGTAAATGTGGTGGAGCACTTCAGGCTAAAGAAAATGAAGTACTTTCAGTATGGAGAAAGTAGTGCTCTCACTGGATAAAGCTGAATCACTTTGTATGAAAGTATTTAGCTAGAAAGAAGCAAAACAAGCACTTAAGGATGGCTGATGGCTATATCAGCCAATAATTCTGACAAAGCACTTTACACCATAAAACAGGTTGGCATCATCAGGTCTATGGGTGATAAATAGTTTGTAACAGTTGGAACGATGATTGCAAAAGGAAAGCATCAAGTGAGTATGAAGTATGAGATAGACACAAGTGCAAGCTTAACATCATGAATTCCACAGATTTGCCCAAAGTTGCTCAAGGTATTGACAAAAAAAAAATTAAGACTTCAAATGTATATTTAAGACTGTATTACAGAATTATACAAATCCAAAGATGTAAAACAAAGTTGAGAATCTAATAAAATATGAAAAATGAAAATTTGGAGTTCCAGACATTAAGCAAAATCTACTGATCTTAGCTCCAAATCTGAAGCCTGGGCTAGTACCCTTACACATACCAGAAGAGAGATAACACAGTGTCGGGTCGGGAAAATCTTTTATGAAAAAGGGTCCTGACCCCAAACATCAGCTTTTCTGCTCCTCTGATGCTACCTGGCCTGCTGTGCTCCTCCAGCTCCACACTGTGTTATCGCTGACTCCAGCATCAGCAGTTCTTACTATCTCACATACCAGAAGAGAGTTGCATAATTTGGCAACTCACCATTCCATTGACTACAGAATAGACACAAGAAGATTACAATGACGTTTTTGCAGGTCTTGGATGCCTTCCTGGTGGATACCATATCAAAATGGATGACAGTGAGATACATGCAGCATCTGCTGAGGAGAGTCATGTCTGCCCTCAATCCTGTCTGAAAGATAAGAACCATCAGTAAATGGAGGCACCAGAAACTGAGAACTTCTATACACTGTATTTGCAACATTGTAGCAGTGAAAAAAAACCTAGAAAACTGAAAGTATGCATTGATCTAAAGAATCTCAATAAAACTGTGAAGAGGTCCTGAGCCAAACTTTGAAGAAGCTTTGCCATAACTTGCCAAGCCAAAGCTCTTTACTATCGTCAGTGAAAAAGATGTTTACTGAAAAAGAAAGGTGGATGAATGTAACAGTTGTCTAACTCCATTATGGACATCATTCAGAAGATGCAGATGGTTGTGCATAAATTTTGGTACTTCCCCTGATGCAGAAGAGTATTGACACAGACAGCATATGATAATCAGTGACTTTCCTGGAGTGAAAGATAGTGGGCATGATCTGCTAGTCGATTGCTATGGAGATACGATGGAAATAGACGTTACAGATCATGATCAAAATCTGGTATGACTACTAAATATCCCACAAGCTGAACCTGAAGCTAAACAAAAAAGAAGATGCCTAAGGTCAAGACTTTATGTCATGTACTGACAGTGAAAGGATTTCCCACATATCCTGACAAGCTGAGAATTGTACCTAAGATACGATGACCAACATATGTAAAAGCAGTGCAGCAATTTGTTGGATTCATGAATTTTTTTAGCAAATTTCTTGCTTAATTTGTCAACAGAGAGTGAACCTCAATGTATGCTCACTTCAAAGGATGTGCAATCGTGTTGGGCACAAGAAAATAATGAAGAAGAAGCAGCTTTCACTTAGAATCAAATAGCCAATGCTGAGGTATTACAATGTTGGTGCATGTTGCAGTGTGATGTCATCAAGATAGGAGAAACTCTTATACAACACGGACAGCCAGCTGCATTTGTATGCCAGATGTTATTGGAAATTGAATGATGCTACATTCAGATTGAGAAAGAATGCTTGACTATTGTCTTTGCTTTACAAAACCTGCTTAGTAGAAACAAAGTAACAGTGGAGCACAACTGCCAAACACTTCAAAGCAGAATAATTATTTGGATGTGTCATACAAGCAAAGAAAAGAGGTGGACATTTCTGACATTTTGGTAACTAAATAGACATTTACAATTTTGGTATGGTTTGTGCAGCACTTGGGCTCAATTACCAGCGCCTCCTATTACAGTCGGAATAATGCACTTTGCATATTTTTGGCTGGAAAGCAGGCTGTCATTTTCAAGTAGGTTGCCCAAACAGGAATATGCCTGGTACAGTATCTGTTTTCCTGCATTACTGCAGTAACTATACCTCAAAATTGTGAATTTGGATATAATGCTTTTTAGGAGATCCTGGAATAAGGAGAAGTGCTACATAAATGCAAGCCTTCCTGTCATATGCTGAATTCAGCTCCTTATTATCTGTTTTATTGGCTCCATGAGACCTGTTTTGCTTACAAAATGTCTATAGTGCATACACACACTTTCGTTCTTGTCTATTCTAGACATCATTTATTGATGGCATTAGCGAGTGCTCAGTGAGCGTCCACTGGAATTATGCAGAATAAACCATTGTTGCATAAGGTAATGTCTCTGAAGGGATTAATGTTCAATTTACATTGGCTCCACTCATTCTACTGATGTCACACTTTGTCTGTGGGTGGAGACAAGGATCTAATTGAGCTTACAGAGGGAGCAAATATATCTGTACTAGTTCTCCACATTGCTAGTAATCAAATGTGACAAAATATGGTTGTTATCTAAAAGCAGTGCCTCTTCTTTAGATCCTCTGTGGTGATGTATCCTCTACCACTTATCACTAGATAAATCTAAAACAAAACAAATATAAAGGATGTTTGTTGGCAGCAAAATACCTCAAATAACCCTTACCCAGAGCCACAGGCCGTCGTGTCTGACCAAATGTAATTGCATTTTGGCTATCATGCAATAAACCTTCCTGTTATCTAGGAACACTGCTGCTTCCAAAGATGCTCTATGATGATGTATCCATTAATCACTAGAAAGGCCCAAGACAGAGCAAAGATAAAGGAAGATTGGTGTCAGAGAACTACATCAACAAGCCTTACTCAACATTGCATACTAGCAGAGGTCACAAATATCACAATAGACCAGGAGTAGTCATCTGGAAAATGCCACAGATAATCAATGTATAGTGCTGATTTGAAATCAGCACTGCCAGTTTGGAGCTTAATACTCCAACTAATATCTTCTCTTAACACAAATGCATAAGCAACTTGCTTGGAAGCGTATAAGCAATATGTTAAATGTTCCTTATTCTTATGGAAAAGATATTGGGGGGGCGTTCAATTTCATTACTGGACAGTAAAGTGGTGGAATAAATAATTGAAATCAATGACTGAAAATTGGATAAGTTCCACAGTGAGCATGTCCTGTCAGATTATGCTTAGATGATGTGGTTAAATTAAAATGACATCACACTGTCAATTTTTAAAAGTATAATTTCTTAAGTATTTTGATAGAACAATCTCATGGGTACTTAACACTGGTTTAAATTGCATTTTTGTCCTTGTAAATCATTATTTTGTGTATGGTAAATAAATCTGCAAAATCTTAAGGAAAATCACAAAAGTAGACATGAATATATGAACTGCAAAACCTATCGGGTGGTGCTATGCACCTTTTAACCAGCAAGTGTCACCAAATCACAATATGTTTCAATGTTATTTGACTGGCTACTGCTTACATCTTCATAACAAGGCTGATGGCTGGAGGTTATTCAGAGCTGCTTCCACTTAATGTGGTGGCAACAACATAACATGTGTTCACAGAAATTAAACCACATTTCCAATGATGTAATATTGATGGAGCTTGAAGAACACCAAAGAGATTTTTTTCATCTTGTTTAGTGGAATTAGATCCTAATTTGCCTATGATTTTGGTATTGTCAAATAATTGTGATTACACAATAACATTCTTAAATCAAGGAGATATAATCAAAATTGAAATACTTTACATGCTGTAAATTAAAATTAAAAATAGGAAGTGCTAGAAATAGTCGGCAAGTTTCTATTTCCCAGTTCTCTATCCATGCCAGTACACTACCTCAATCCCACGCATTTTAATTTAACACGCCACTCTCTTATGTGGGACTTTGTCGAAAATCCAAGTAAACCACATCCACTTGCTCCCCCTTACCAATTCTACAATTTATTGGAACATTGCAGTAGGCCTTGGAGTAGAACTTTTAGCATGAAAGGAAGATGGTTTAGAGATGAGAAGTCCGTTTTATGAAGAGAGATTGAGCAGTTAATGCCTTTCCTTCTGGAGTTCAGAAGAGTGAGAGAAGAACTCATTGAGGTATATAAGATGGTGAAGGGGAATGACAAAGCAGACGGAGAAAGGATGTTTCTTCACGTGGGACAAGAACAAGATGCCATTGTTTTTGGATAAGGACCCAACAGGTTTAAAACATAGATGAGGAGAAATTACCTCCACTTGTGAATCTGTGGATTTCACTACCTTAGAGTGTGGTGAATGCTGCAGCATTGAATAAATTTAAGGAGGATATAGACAGATTGTTTATTAGTAATGGGTTGAAGGGTCATGGAGAGTGGGCAGAAGAGTGAAGTTGAGGCCAAGATTAGACCAGCCATGATCGTACCAAATGGCAGAGCAGGCTCGAGGAGCTGAATTGCTGACTCCTGCTCAAGTTATCATGTTCTTAGGTTTATTGAAGTGGCAAGCAACTGGAAGGGTGTGATCATAAATGTGATGCTTGATCTGCTAAAAGAGATCAAGGTTATGATAAGGCAAACGTTTACAACCAGTTAAAAAAACTGAAGTGGTTAGAACTTTAAAATGATGAAAGAAAAGTTTTTATGTATAGAGAGATCAGCGTGAAATATTCTTTGTTATTGAAGCTAAGTCCATCATTATAGAAGAGGATTGCATAGTTAGTTGCAAAAGAAAATGTTGAAGTATATAAGGAAATAAAAAGGGTGGAATTGGACACTTAGACCATTTGAAGAAACACTGGTACAGCCTTCATGGTCTGAAAGACTTGTTTTAATTTCGTAAATTTTATGATTCTGTGTCAAGGAATTTTTTTTTAGAACTTTACTCCCTCTCTTGCCAAAGGTGTGTCAGAAAACACCATTCATGCTCTAACAGGGTTTCTGCAATAAACCAAAGACATTACAGTGGCACAGTGAAAGAATCTGGCAGGAGATTCCTATGCTAGGGCTGTCTGCGTGAATAAAGGATGTTATTGTCCACCAATGCACAATAGCACTGGTCTGTTTTTGCATATCTAAATTTGATTCATCCAAAGACATTTCTGAATGTAGTTTAATCAGCGATGGATCAACAGCAATTGTCACTCTTTGCTTGTTTTGACATAGCTCATTTTTGTGTGATGATGCAGACTTTAGCACCACATTTAACAAATGCTTTTTCCTCCAGAATAACAAGTATCACATTACCAACTTGCCCATTTAGATTAAAAGCGTGAACAATTTCAATGCATGTCACTCACAAAAGTCAACATGGTTTCTTTTTTGTTACACTTGCTGATTGTAAAAATCACTGTTAATATTATATCTGTCCACAGGAACCTAAGACTCTGAGGCTGAAAACATCCATCAAAACATAGTAATGAGCTGTTTAGCCCAACTGCAACATCGTACATTGGTTTAACAAAGTTCTTTTGTGCTTTCCTGATGGATTACTTATATATAAACCATTTATATAATTATCTTACCTCAAGGGATGCTCTATAATATAAATTAAGTGCTTGACATGTCTCTGGAGCCAAAATGTTGCCACCAGATGGGTAATGGATTGAAGGTGGCAGCATTGGATGCTGCAACCCAATCTAGATGTGGGCCCAAATGGTGAGGGGGAAATCAAAATGTGCCCTCTTTAACAAGATGTACAACTAAGAGACTGGTCATTTTTCATAATTTGGAAATCTTAAGGGATGAAGGGGAATTATTTCCTCTGTTGGAGTAATCCAGAAAATGATGCGTAATATTTTAATTAGGGCAAGGATTAAAACCATAAGGCACTTTTCTGTACAAAAGCTAGTGGGAATCTACTTTTCCCCACAAGGCTCTTCCTTCTGGGGCAATTGAAACTGTCAAGATTCAGATCAGAAGAACAATTGTGACTGGACTAGACATCCAGTGATTTCAGGTCTGGGAACATGATTTCAAATCCCAGCATGTCAGAGGTTGAAATTTGATATCACTTGGTAAATCTGAATTAAAAGCCAGTCTAATGGAGAACATGCAACTATTGTCAATATTTGTTAAACACTTTCTAATGGACTTTGGGGAGGGAAAAACTGGCTAATAATCTCTATATATGATACCACATTGCTTGGCGTTGACCAAAACATCAGCACTTACAAGCTCTCCTGACTAACATCTTGGAGTTTGTGCAAAAATTTGGAGAGGCATCTTGCTGATCATTAAGTTACAGCTTGTAATCGTCATCCTAATGGAATCTAACATGATAGAAAATATCCCAAACATCACCATCATTATTGCTGGTGTGGGACCAGAAGTGACAATACTGTGCAGTGCAGTTGGGAATTAATGGTCTGGGAGTTCTTAGGGTTGATTTCTCTCACTTTGAATTTCTCTTCCATATTGAACTTTGAGGAGTCAGTGAGAAAGACAACAGTCTGGATGGGGGCCTTCAATGCGGCTCAATGGCACCACAACTGGCTGACTTGGCCAAATCCGAAGGGAAATGGCTGCTAGACTGAGCCTTTGGTTAGGTTGTAAGGAAACCAGCAGTTGATTATCCCACAACCAGTGGATCAGATCAAATAAGAGCAAAATATTGTGGATACTGAGAGACACACTAGATTCAAAAAGTTAACTTATGTCTCTCACTCTCCACAAATCCTGCTAGATCTGTTGAGTTTCTCCAACACTTTCTGTTTTTGAATCAGATCAAAACTCTGCAGTTCTGCCACATCCAGTCACGAATAGTAGTGGACAAGTAAACAATACACAAATATACTCAATCTCAATGACAAAAGAGTCAAGCACATCAATGCAAAAGACACAGTTCAAACTTCTGTATCCATCTTCAGTGAGAAATGCCAAAGAGATGATCCATCTCAGCCTCCTCCTGAGTTCCTCAGCATTGAAGATTTCAGAATAATTTTAGGGCCTGAACTTGCCCATGCCCCAGCCCTCTACCCCACACAACAGGCCTTGTTATCACATAGCCTACCATTATACACAACCTATTGTTAGTCACTAATAGTCCCCCTTAACAATATTCACCCTCCCAACCAGATCGTTATCAACTTCTTTGTCTATTCAACTGCTTTTCTTTTTTTCAGGCTGTATCCTATAATTTACTCCCTACCGCACTCCCTCCCTATTTTCTGCATATAAACTGACATTTTCCCAGCTACGATCAGCTCTGAGGAAGGATCACTGGCCCCAAAATGTTAACTCTGATTTTTTCTTCACAGATGCTACCAGACCTGCTGAGCTCGTCCAGCAACTTCTGTTTTTGTTGTTGAAGATTTCATTGTCCAGCGAATATGATTCACTCCATTTAATACAAAGGCATTGGTTACTGTAAAGGCTATGGACCTGACACCATTCCAGCAACAGGACTGAAGTTACGTGTTCCAGATGTAGCCACACCACAAGAGAAGCTACAACAGTGGCATCTACCGTCAAAGTGGAAAATTGGTCAGTCATGCTATATCAGCAAAAGGCACAAATCCAACCTGGTCAGTTATCTCACTGTCAGTCTACTCTTGATAAACAGTAAAATGACAGATGGTGTTGTCAACAAGAGGCATCTCCTCAACAATAACTTGCTCACTGATGTTCACTTTGGGTTTTGCCAGACCAAGTAAGCCTCTGACCTCATCATTGGATTGACCAAACATGGAGTAAGGTGCTGAACCTAAGAGATGAAGTGAAGGTGACTGCCCTTGACATTAGAGCAGTATTTCACCAAATGTGGTAACAAGGAGCCTTCACAAAACTCGAATCAATGGGAATCAGGCAGGGAATTTCTCCATACCTGAAAAATAGGAAGATAGTTGTGGTTGTTGGATATCAGTCTCCTCAACTCCAGGACATCTCTGCAGGAGTTCCTCAAGAAGAATCCTACATCCAATCTTCTTCAGCTGCTTCATCATTGACACTCTCTCCATCATAACGTCAGAAGTGGGATGTTTACTGATAATTGCACGACGTTCAGCACCATTTGTGACTTCTCGGATACTGAAGCAGTCCATGTCTAAATATAGAATGACCTGGACAACATTCAGATTTTACTTGATAGCTGGTAAGTATTATTCACACCACCACATGCCAAGCAATGACCATATGCAACAGGAAAGAATCCAACCATCCCCTTGCCATTCAACAGGGTTACCATGAGTGAATCTCTCACCCATAATATCCAGACATTAGCATTGACTAGAAACTGAATATTACTAGTCATGCAAACACTGTAGCTGACAACAACAGGCCTGAGGCTGAGAATTATGTGGAGTGTTCCTCACTTCCTGATTCATTCACTAGCTGCAAAGGCACAAGTCTGCACTGTGATGACATATTCATTACCCGGATGAGTGCAGGTCCAACAACTCTTCAGAAACCTGATATAATTCAGGACAAAGCATTCCATTTGATTGGCACATTACCTAGCCCCATCACCATTTGGTTCCCTCACCACTGAAATATTGTGGCAGCAAAGTATAAATGCATTGCAGCAACTCACCAAGAAGCACATTCTAAACCTGCAAGTTCTACCACCTTGAAGCATGAGGGCAGCAGACACATGGACGCATCATCCCTTGCAAGGTCTCCTCCAAGCAATACGCCATTTGACTTGAAACTATATTGCCAATCTTTCACTGTTGTTAGAACTCTCTCCTCATCAGCATTGTGAGTGTGCCACACTTGTCTGCATTGCAATGGTTGAAGGTTCAGTTCACTAGCACTTGCTTGAGAACAATTAAAGATTGGCAATTAATGTTACTTAGCTGGCAATACCCACAATACTTGGATGAATAAATGAAAATATTCGGCTCACCAACACCCTGTACAACTGCAGCAAAAAAATTCTTGCTTTTCTATTCCACTTGCAGTAAGTGGCAACATTGCATTTGCCTTCCAAATAATTTGCTGTACCTGCATGTCAATTTATTGTGATTCATTTACCACGGCACCTCGATCCTTCTGTACTTCTGAGTTTTGCAATCTCTTCCCATTTGAACAATGTGCTGTTTCTATTCTTCCAGCCAAGATGAAAAGCTTCACATTCTCATGCATTCCTTCATCTGCCATTTATTTCCCCATTCACTCGTTCCTTTCCAGGTTCTCTATTGTTATAGCAAGATCCCAGCCAAGACTCCCAAATTATTTACAGTTCGAGACAGGAGACGAGGGATGAATTGGTTCCGCTTATGGTTTGTTGCAACAAAGTTAGTTTAAAAAGGAACCTCTCCCTGTGAATACCTTCCTAATACATCCAAACGAACTTATATTTTACAAAGAGGGAATTTAAACAGGCTTTCTGGAATTATTAAAATGGATATAAATACTAACACAACACATATACACACAAATAAATATAAAAGTTCAAAAAAGGTTACGCAAATCAGTCTCTGAACTGTTTGCAGTGCACAGATAGTTCAACAGTGTGGCTGTCGCAATGGAGGTTCCCATTAATGTTGGTGTTGGACAGTTTTGGGGATTGGTTGAGATTCTGTAGTTCTGAATTCCATTTTATTGTGATTGAATTCCAGCACTCAGAGTGACAAAGTGTTCTTTTGCCTCTCTGCTAGTCTGCTGATTTCCAACACTCAGCCTGAGAGAGGGTCATTTGTAAAGACTGTACCTTTTTATTGTTCTGTATTTTTGCTTGTGGGCTGAAATGGGAAAAGGACTTAATAACCAGGGTGGCATGGTGGCTCATTGATTAGCACTGCTGCCTCACAGTGCCAGGAACCCCCATTCAATTCCACTCTTGAGTGACTGTCTGTGTGGAGCTTGCACATTTTCCCATGTCTGCATGGGTTTGCTCTGTTTCCCTCCTACAGTCCAAAGATGTGCAGGTTAGGTGGATTGGCCGTGCTAAATTGCCCACAGTGTCTAGGGATGTGTAGGTTAGGTGGATTTGCCATGGTAGGTGCAGGATTACAAGGATGCGATAGGGGGCTGGGTCTGGATAGGATGTTCTTCAAAGGGTTGGTGTGGACACAATGGGCCAAATGGCCTGCTTCCACCTTGTAGGCATTCTAATCAACCAGGGATTGTGGAAGGGATAGCTGCAGTTTTAAAAGGCTAGCTATCAATACTTATTGTAAGTGTTGTTCATAGAGCTACTTATTCAGCCATTGGTGAAAGACTAGTTGCAGGTGAACTGGGGTATGTACAACATGGGATTTGACCAACAACAAGTAGCATCTTGGTCTATGAAGTGGTGACCAGTTGTCAATAAGAAAGTCCTTTTGCCTGCCAACATCAATGTTATTGGCTCCTGTGTAGTAAACAAGCTGTGGGTGTGAACAGGGATGTAGTAGCTTTCTATCTGCAGTAAAATCTGCATAAATCCTGTAGAAATCTAATTTATTTTCCCTCACCAGTTAAGTTAAGGTGTGGATTTTAACCAGTAGCTAAGATACTTTGCAATTTGTGAACCAGAAAGCCAGAAAGTCACTTACTTATATAAACAGTTATTTTGCCTCTGTAGCAGTCCTCTTTTAAAAATACACATTTTGGAATTAAACTAAAAATGTCCACTGTCCTACAGCGTTCTGATTTGTGATCATAACACTATTTTCTCTTCACAACTTACTTTCCTACCTACTTGGTGTCACCAGCAAACTTAGCCACCATGCATTCGGTCCCATATCTAAGTTATTAAAACAAGTTGCAAATAATTGAGGTTTCAGCACTGATCCCTATGCCACTTCACTTATCACATGTTGCCAACCTGGATATAACTTATTTATGCCTAGTCTATTTTTCCTGTTAGCTAAACAATCCTCAATCCATGTTAATATGTTAGTCCCTTAATCCATAAGCTCTTTTTTTAATAGCAACCATTGACACAGCACCTTGTCAAGTGCTATGTGGAAATCCATGTTCAGTACCTACACAGGTTCTCCTCATGCCATGTTGTTTGTTATATCCTCAAATGATTCCAATGAATAAGTCAAAAGTAATTTCCCCTTTTCAAAGTCATGTTAATGCTCTCAGATTGCATGGAGCTTTAAATTTTCTGCTATATCTTCCTTTATAATAGTGTTAAAATCCCAGTTGGTGGTACTGCTGGATAATACAGATCTCAGAATGAAACCTGAATTCATAGATGATATTTTTAAAAGAAAATGAGTTGACATGATGGTCAGTCATTGAAACATAGAGTTTCTTTATTAATAGGAAACAAGTTTATTATGCAAAAGAAAAAAATAAATGAATGCCAAGTTATTTAAATATGGAACACAATTTAGAAACACTCAAAACATACAACAAAGCAAAGGGTTTAACATATTTCCCAACATCATCAATTTATGGCATTTTCAATCCAGAGAAATTCCCCGTTCATATCCAATCTTTACATTCTGCTGAATTGATTCTCCCTGGTTTCTTTCCTGTCAATTTGTGGAGTCTTTCATTCATGCATACATAAATACTTCTTACATGAATAGTCCTAAATCAAAACAAAAGGAACAATGAGGAGATGATGAGTCAATTGGCAACGATGGATTGGAAAACCGCACCACTATCACATTGATGTTGGATTAACAATGGTTCATATTTAAAGAACTTTTATGTGAATTACAACATTTTTTACAACATTTATTTGTTCTAGAAACCGAAAAAACTGCGGATGCTGTAAATCAGGAACAAAAACAGAAATTGCTGGAAAAGCTCGGCAGAACTGGCAGCATCTGTGAAGAAAAAATCAGAGTTAATGTTTTGGGTTCTGAGGAAGGGTCACCGGACCCAAAACGTTAACTCTGATTATTTATTCATTTTTCTCTGGTGCAAAGATAAAAGATGGAATATGGCTCAACCATGGTTTACAAAATAAAAAATTGGAGCTGGCATTAGGCCCAACAAGGAGACATATACATTTTCCAGATAAAGCAACAAACCTAAATATGTGAAGAGAAAAATGTGGTCAGAAATTATCATGGGGAACAAGGAAATAGCCAAAGAATTGAACACATACTTTGATTCTGTCTTAACAGAAGAGGGTACAAATAAGGTTGGTTGGCTCACTGAGCTGGTTTGTTGTTCCGCAGACGCTTCATTACCATGCTGGGTAACATCATCAGTGCAGCCTCCAATGAAGTGTCAGTGTATTTTCCCGCCTGGTTTTTAAACTCTGGAGTCCGTTGAGCTGGATCGCCTCACTTCCGGTTCATCCGAGGCTGGAGTGATGATGTTACCCAGCAGGGTAGTGAAATGTCTGCGGAACAACAAACCAGCTCGGCCAGCCAACCAACCTCAACATCCACAACCCAAGCTACAAATCTACTCCAAAACCTTAGAGGGTACAAATAATTTCAGAAATGTTAAGGAACCAAGGGTCTATTAAGAGGGTGGAATTGAAGAAAATCAGTATTAGTAAGAATATAATACTGGGAAAATAATGGGGTTAAAGGCTGAAAATGACTTTCCTGACTACCAATGTAGGGCTAATAAGTTTGTAGTTCCCTGTTTTCTCTCTTAAAAAGTATGACAACACTTTGTAGAAATCCATCCAGAATTGTTAGAAGTTTGGATGATGATCACCATTACATTTACTAGCTTCGTAACTACCTCTTTCAACACTCTGGGGTGTAGAACATAAGGCAATTATCAAAGCTCAGACATATTAATTTGGCCAACAAAGTTTCGTAGTAATACTAATTCCTTTTAATTCCACATTTTCCCTCATCCCTTGGATCTCTATATTGGAGAAATTTCTTGTTTCTTTCTCAGTGAAGACACAATGTAACCATATAACTTCTTTGCCATTTCTCTATTCTCCATTGTAAAATAAACTGATTTTTCCTGTAATGAACAAACATTTATCTTAGGCAAATATTGTCTTTTTACAAAAATGTAGAAGCTTTTGCAGTCTGTTTTTATGTTTTTTTGCTAGTCTATATCCATACTCTATTCTCCCTTTCTTCTGCAGATTCCTGGTCCTTCTTTACTCTCTTTTAAAATTCTCTGACAGACAAACCTGGTGAAATTTCTTTGCATTCCCTCTATGATAATAATATCATTTTATACAATTCTGAACTTCCTTTACTAACCGGGACTGACTGACATTTTAGAGCTTTTGTGCCTTGAAGAAATGTATTGTTGCTGTAAATAATGTGATAATTCTTTAACAGCTACCGATAAACCCTATAATATATTGTCCCAATCCACCTCTGCCAATCTGTCCCTTATGCCTTCATAAGTACATAAGCCTTCATAAGCAACCCTTGTTGTTACATCATATTAAATCTAACATAGTCTGTTTTCTAGTTGGTGCCTCAACACACACCCCTAGACAACTATCCCAAATACATACCAGATACTCATCCTCTACAGCAGTAGTCCTCATTAGTTTTACTTACCTTATATGCAAATTGAAGTCACCCATGATAACTGTATTATTTATGCTACGTGCTTCTATACTCTCCTAAATAACACTATGCTCCACATTACTACTACTGTTTGGTCATTATGAACAACTGTGACTATTTGGTTAAAAACCAAAAGTTCTAGGGGTGATGTAAATCAGAAACAAAAACAGAAATTGCTGGGAAAGCTCAGCAGGTCTGGCAGCATCTGTGAAGAGAAATCAGAGTTAACATTTCGGGTCCAGGGACCCTTCTTCAGAACTGACTGTAGCTGGGAAAACATCAGTTTATATACAGAAAATAGGGTGGGGGAGAGGGTAAGGAGTAAATGGTAGGCGGGGATAGAGCCCAAAGAGAAAAGAACAGTTGGACAGACAAAGGAGTGGATAATGATCTGGCTAGGACAGTCATTAGCTGTTAATGGAGACTGTCAGTAGCTGACAATGGGATATGTGTAATGGCAGACCATGTGATCACAAGGCCTTCTGTTTCGGGTAGGGGCTGGGGCATAGGAGAATTCAAGCCCTAAAGTTATTGAATTTGATGTTAAGTTCTGAAGGGTGAAGGGTCCCCATGCAGATAATGAGGTGTTGTTCTTCTAACTTACACTGAGCTTCACTGGAGCACTGCAGCAAGCCTGAGACAGAGACATTGGCCAGGGAACAGGGTGATGAATTGAAGTGGCAGGCAACTGGAAAATCAGAGTCCTTTTTGACAGACACGGTCACCCAATCTATACTTTGTTTCCCCAATGTAGGGGAGACCGTATTGTGAGCAGCTAATGCAGTAGTTTCTGATGAAGGGTCTAGGCCCGAAACGTCAGCCTCTCTGCTCCTATGATGCTGCTTGGCCTGCTGTGTTCATCCAGCCCTGCACCTTGTTGTCTCAATGCAGTAGAATAGATTGTTTGAAGTGCAGGGGAAGTGCTGCTTCACCTGGAAGTTGTGTCTGGGCCCTTGGAAACTAAGGAGGGGGGACTTAAATGGGCAAGTGTTACACCTTCGTTGATTGCAGGGGAAGGCTGTGGAGGGGTGTTGGGGGTGAAGGAAGAGTGAACTAAGGGGTCACAGAGGAATTGGTCCCTGCAGAAAGCAGACAGGGAAATGAAGGAGAATATGTGTCTGGTGGTGGCATCTCGCTGAGATAGCAGAAATGGTGGCTAATGATTTTCTTGATGTGGATCCTGGTGGGATGATAGGTAAGGATAAGGGGAACCCTATCGCTGTTGCAGGAGGGAAGAGAAAGGGTGAGGGCTGAACACCTGTCCATTTATCTCCTCCCTCCTCAGTATCCAGGGGCCCAACAGTACCTTCCAGGTGAAGCAGAGTTTCATCTGCACTTCACACAATCTAGTCTACTGCATTTGCTGCTCACAATGTGCTCTCTTCTATATTGGGGAGACAAAGCACAGACTGAGTGACCGCTTTGTCGAACAACTATGTCTTGTCTGTAAAAAAGACCCTGATTTTCCAGTTGCCTGCTATTTCAATGCACCACCCTGTTTCCTGGCCAATATTTCTGTCTCAAGTTTGCTGCAGTGCATCGGTGAAGTTCACCGTAAGGTGGAAGAACGGAACCTCATTTTCTGCTTGGGGACCCTTCAACTTTCAGGACACAATATCGAGTTCAATAACATTAAGACTTGAACACTCCTATGTCCCAATCCCCACGCTCACACACCAGGCCTTGTGATCACATAGTCTGCTATTACACTCAACCCATTGTCAGCCACTAACAGTCTCCATTAACTGCTACTCACTGCATTAGCCAGATCACTATTCACTCCTTTGTCTGTCCAACTGTTCTTCTCTCTCTCTGGGCTCTATCCCCACCTATTGTCTACTCCTTACCACCTACCCCCACCCTATCTTCTGCATAAAACCCAACATGTTCCCAGCTACCATCAGTTCTGAGGAAGGGTCACCAGACCTGAAATGTTAACTTTAATTTTGTCTCCACAGATGCTGCCAGACCAGCTGAGCTTTTCCTGCCATTGGTTACTACCCGTGTTGTTTCTTAACTCCACCCAAACAGATTCATATTTTGTTTTTTTTTCTGATCTGACATCTTTTCACATTTCATACTATACACGTACTATGACCTCATTTGCTATATTTCCTGTCCTTCCTAAATATTGAGCAGTTTTGGATACTCAGTTTGCAATCTCAAGCACACTGCGACCATATTTCCATAATGGAAATTGGATTACACTTGTTTACCTCTATTTGTGCCTTCTATTTATTTTTGTTCCAAATGCTATGTGCATTCAGGTAGAGTTCCCTTAATGACTTGCTTTTAATATTATTCCTTGTTCTAAGCTTAGTTGATGTGAGCTTTCATTTCCCTGGTTTCTAATTTCACTTGCTAAGATTTTTACTTTCTGTTACCAGCTTTACCTCCTTCCAGTTTGAATTTATCCTCAGGAGCCATCTCCCTCTGTCATAGAACTTTACGCCCTATGCAGCAGTACCACCAAATCACTCTCCAAGAATATCAGCCCCAATGTTGTTCAGGTGTAACCCATCCAGAATGTACAGGTCCTGCCAGAGGCTGAACCATTCTCAATGCCTCAGAAATCTGATACCACCCTTCCACACCAATGTTCCAGCTATGTATTCAGTTGATCAATCCTTCCATTCCTATTCAGTCTGGCGTGTTACATGGAGAGGAATCCTGAGACTACTGCTCTTGAGGTTCCTGTTTTTCACTTTCCTTCCGAATACTATAAAATCCAGTTTTAGACCATCATCAGATACTCATGCGGCCAATGACCTCTGGCGGTTCACCCTCCCCCAAAAGAAGGCCCGAAGACACTTTGTGACATGCTTATCAGTGAGCCTCTTTAGTGTCACCACTGTGTATCCCAGTATGGTAAAGCCCAACCATAAATTTTGGAAATAACAATCAGAAGGGACGTAAAATGGGTTGATTTTCCCCCTGTTTTTATTCATTCTGGGAATGTGGGCATTGCTGGCTGGAATAGCATTTACTGTCTATCTCTAAATACCCTTGAGAAGGTTGTGTTGAAATGCCATTTTGAACTGCTACTGTCTCTGTGGTGTATGGATACCCACATTGCTGTTAGGGGTCAATTTCCAGGACTTTGACCCAGTGGCACTGAAATATCATTGGTATATTTCCAACTCAGGATGGTGAGTATTTTGCAGAGGAATGTGTAACCAGTGGGTTTCCATGTACCCGCTGCCCTTATCCATCTACTTAATAGTGGTTATATATTTCAAAGATGCTATCTAAGAAAACTTGGTGAATTTCTGCAGTGCACTTTGTGGATGGTGCACAGTGTAGCTACTGTATGTCGCCAGCAGAGGCGTTGAAAGTTTATGGATGTGGTGTGAATCAAGCTTATTGCTTTGTCCTCGATAGTATCAGACTTCTTGAGAATTTTTGGAGTTGCACTCATCCAGGCAAGAGGGAGTATTCCATCAAACCCCTCACTTGTGCATTGTAGGTGATGGACAGGCTTTAGGAAACAGATGAGTCACTCGCTGCAGGATTCCTAAGATCTTACTTGCTCTTGTAGCTACAATAGTTATAAGGTTATTCCAATTCAGTCTCTTGTCAACAATAACCTCCAAGGATGTTGACAGTGGGGGATTCAGTGATGGTAATACCATTAAATGTCAAAGAGCAATGGTTAGATCCTTTCTTGTTGGGAACTGTTATTGCCTGATACTCATGTACTGTGAATGTTATTTACTAATGGTCAATCCAAGCCTGGACATTATTCAGGGCTTGCTGCGTTTGGATATATGTTTGTTTTAGTATTTGAGGAGTCACGAATGGTACTGAACTTTATGCAGTCATCAGAGAACATCAGCACCTCTGACCTTATGATGGAGCGAAGATCATTTATGAAGCAGCTGAAGATAGTTAGACCCAGGTCACTTAACTGAGGAATTCCTGCAGAAATGTCCTGGAGCTGTGATGACTGATCTCCAAATACCATACCCATCTTCACTTGTGTTAGATTATGCTCCAGCTGGTGTAGCATTTTACCTCGATTCCCACTTGTCTTTAATTTTCCTAGGGTTCCTTGGATGTGTTCAATTTCAGACTTGATGTCAACGGCACTCTCACCTCACCTCTGGAATTCAGCTCTTTTGTTCATGTTTAGACCAAGGCTGTAATAAGGTCAGGAAATGAATGGCCCTGGCAAAACCCGAACTGAGCATCAACAATCAAGTATTGTGTCATGAATAAAGAAGCAGAACCAGTTCATCCCTTGATGGCACTGTTGATGACCCCTTCTATCACTTTACTAATGATTAAAAATAGACTTTGAGAAGGGGCATGGCAGTAATCAGCCAGGCTGGACCTGCCCTGCTTTTTAACACCTGGCAAATTTTCCTCATCACTGGGTAGATGCCAATTGCACTGGAATAGCTGAAAATTAGACTATTTTGAGAGAGCTAGCGGTCAGCTTTTGCAGAAAATGTGGGGACCAAAATTGCCTTTCTCAGGCTGATATACATTACAGAATCCAAGCTCATCCAGCCTCTCTTGACTCACAATTAGTTTTACAACAATATGGATATCCAAAAATCATTCCTAGTGATATAAGTTCCTAACATTAGTAAGAAAATTCAGGGATCCCTGCCTAACCCTCAGTGATCTGGGACAACTGCATCCTGGCAAGGGTACCAAGATATACTCTAATGCTGACATTCAGAATCTCGATTCCTGCATTTCAAAAAACCCACATCTGATAAAGAATACTTCCTAAAACAGCAAAATGACAAGAATTTTCTGAGAGACAGTTTTATGATTTTTTTTTTGTGAGAAAAGCAATTGCCCTTCCTTCCAAGTGCAGAAACCAAGAGTCCCTATATATTTGAATGGTTTCAAAAGAACATTAATAATGATGTGTGATGTTCAGATCTTTTCATTATAAACTGTTTAGGTTATTTAACCTTGGCTAGTTATCTCACATTTTCGACAAAGTCCAGTTCTCAAGATAGTGAAATATAAATCAATGTGGATCCTGCAGTTTCAAGAACTCATACGAATATTTGAACAGATAAAATCACTTTTCAATCAAGCACCTGCCAGACAGTGGCCATCATGAAAGCTGAACGAAAAATGTTTGCAATCTTTAAATTGTTTATAAAATTATGATAGGTTTAAGGGGATCAGACAATGATGTTAAAATCTATGCAAACTGAAAGGACAACATTACATCAATAATTTCAAATAAACTGAAAGGATAGCATTAGGTCAATAAATTCACACAATCATTATTTGAAGGAGGATGCAATAAGAAAAGCTAGAATCACATTACTAGATGATTTTCTAACTGTCTAAGAGTTAGATGGAAAGGTTTTTAGCTTATTGCTGGGGATAAACTGTTTCAGACTGTCCACTCACAGACTCTGTCTGCATCTTATTGAATTCAATGGAAATGAAAATTGGGTGGTTTTTGCAATGGTCAGTTTTACACCTGAATGATTAGTTAAAATCCCATAAGATGTACAGAGAACAATAATGAGCTACAATGACGACAAGCAAAGCAGAATGCGGGAATGACTAAACTTTGATAACTGTTTCCTGAATCCAAAAGAAGTGTTAAACCTGAATTTCATGATATATACCGTTTATGTGGTCACATATTTATACTTGCAATAATGAAAGGTACAAGTTGTTTTAAATGTATACAATGCATTGATACATAGAGGGGGCTTCTGGGATCTTTTTGAGTTGTTCTAATTCCATTTTATCTTGCATTCTAAATGGTTATGAAATACTGTGGATGAAATCTTATAGAATCTCAGCAACGTGGTCCAGTAAGATAGATATATCTCGGCTCATCTTTTTACACTTTTCACAAGTGGTATGGTGAGGTTCTTGCTGGGCAGCAATGAGTTGCCAATTTAGAGCAATCAGTGCTTGTTAAGGCCCTTGTTGATGACCTAACTAAACAAATTAATGTTCGGGTTGCGATCTTACCAAACTTGTCCAACAAACTAGGAGTCAATGTAATGCAACATGGAAACCAAAATGGGTCCTTGGTGGGATGAGATTGCTGTTGGCTCTAAATGACTTCCACATTGGATGCTAGGCACCAGCATCTCAAGGCACAGTCCATGGGCACTGGTCACATGTGCCTCATGCCCATAAGCATTGGCACCTGACATGTGCCATCCTCTAAGAACCCTCATAATACATTGCCAATCCACGTGCAGGACACTTCTGTACTTCACTGCTGCACTGATGACTATTACTGTAATGCTGCTGTAAGGACACTGTATGCTAAGGGATTAAACCAGGCTACATTCCCAGGCTCTTTGCTCACCAGCCTAACCGGATGTTCAAAGAATCCTTGCCTTTTTTTTTACGCTTTGTCCCTCAATGACAGGTCCAAGGTTCATGTTTCTTATGTCTTGCCAGTCTGGCCAGCAAGTAATATAAAACAGAGTGTAAGAGCTTCTTTAAGTTCATAAGAAGGAAAAGATAGGCCAAAGTGAACATAGGTTCCATAGAGAACGAGACTGGGGAAGTAATAATAGGGAACCAGGAAATGGAAGAGGAGTTGAATGAATACTTTGCATCAGTGTTCACAGTAGATGACATTGATAGTATTCCAAAAATACAATGTAATCAATGGGCGCAAGAAGGGAGGAGTCAAATACAATAACTGTCATTCAAGAAAATATATTGGTAAAATAATTAGGTTGATAGGCTCCCTGGACCTGATGAGTATCATTGTACATTTTTAAAAGAAGGAACGACAGCGATAGTGGATGGACTGGTAGCAATCTCCCAAGAATCATCAGATTCTGGAAAAAGCCCAGTAAGTTGGAAAACTGTCAATATTCAAAAAGAGAGGTAGACAAAATGTGGGTAATATAGATCAGTTAGTTTAATGTCTGACAATATTACAGGCTATCATAAAGGATGTAACAGCAGAGTATTTAGAAGTGCATAATGACATCAAAATGAGTCAGCATGGCTACATGGAAGGAAAATTGTGTCTGATTAATTACAGTTCTTTGAGGAGGTAACAAGATGGTATAAAAAAGGAATCAGTAAACATAATGTTTGGATTTCCAAAAGGCATTCAAAAAGATATCACATATTGAATTACTTAATTAGATAAGAGCACTGAGTATAGGAGTTGTATATTATCATGGATAGAGGATTGACTCACTAAATGAAGACAGAGAGTTGGGATAAAGTGGGAATTTTTAAGATGTAACTAGTGGAGTAAGACAGGCTGTAATTGTATACAATCTATACAAAGGATTTGGATAAGGAAAATGATGTATTACACCAAATTTGTGGATACACATAAATGGCTGGGAAGGCAAATAATGAGGAAGGCACAAAGAGTCTAGAGACAGATATATACAAGTTAAGTGAGTGGACAGGTGGGTTAAAAGGTGAGTAAATGTGAGATTATACAATTTGGCAGGAACATGGTGGGCTTCTTTCCACTTGTTAGAAGAACGCACCTTCCCAATGTAAAATGTGAGACACTGGAGATGATGGTACTTTGGGATCTTATGGTTGAGATCAACCA
The DNA here is from genome assembly GCF_021869965.1 of Rhincodon typus. Lineage (NCBI taxonomy): Eukaryota > Metazoa > Chordata > Chondrichthyes > Orectolobiformes > Rhincodontidae > Rhincodon > Rhincodon typus. Next base: position 102,035,755 of record NC_063332.1, read on the forward strand.
TCCTCAGACTGAGCTCCATTAAACTTTGACACTCAGACAGTACAAGAATCTCCAGTAAGCAGCTAGTTGTGTTCTACACTTCATTCCAATCGAAAAGGGAATACAGTGTACTTGTAGATAATTCCTAATCACCTCAAGTCTTTTTTAAACTGAACTGATTGCGTGGTTTCAGGTATTCCACAGTTAACAGGCACAGAAGATACTTCAGTCCTAACTTTGCAAGGGCAGGGGCAGATTCTCCATTTCTCTTAAAATAGAAGCTGGTAGCAGCAGCATAAGGAGTCTCCAAATGTGTGTTGGTCATCTGCTAGAGGGCATTCTAAACTAAAGTTTTATCTTTCAAAATACATTTACATTGGAAGAAACCAGTTCACAAGTTGTTCATTTACAAGAATCTGAAACTTTGGACCTTCCTTTACTTTTGTTCAGGGCAAACTTTCTTGAAAACCGAATTATCTCTTTCAAAGGGAATGAGAACTTTCTTGAAGAAGATAAACAAGAAGTAAATTTGTTTATTTACTGCACAGAACCTGCTGAGGGGATGCAGCATCAGCAATTGCAGTTACAATTAGATGTGAAGGCTCCCCCAGGGTAGATAGCCATATCACTATAGGGAAGCAAGAAAGTAACTAGCATAAGTTCAATTACTAATGAAAACAAGTGCAGCATCAGAAATTTCTACTGCCAGTAGTGACCACAGAGTCTGAGATATCAAGAATTGTGGATGCTGTAATTGTTTTAATGGTTCTGAAGGGGTTAATGTTTATGTTCCATTTGCTCCACCAATCCTACTGATGTTGCATGATATCTGTGGGTGGAGACAAGGAGGTCTACACTAGCTTTCTGAGGGAGAAGATGTATCTGAGCCAGCTCCATTAGGTCCCAGTAATTACAAATGACCAAACGTAGTTCTATTTATTGTTGTCATACAAAAACTATTATTGTTATCTAAGGACAATATCTCTGGTGTAAATTCCCTATGATCTATGCTCTAATCCTAATCAAAAAATAAGCCTGAGATAAAGCAAAGACCAAGAAGGATAGGTGACACAAAACTACCTCAAAAACCAATTACCATATACACTGAGGGTAGAAGGTGCAAATCATTAAAAGGGCCAGCAGTAGCCATCTAAGAAAATAGCACGGTGAAGTCACAAAGTCATATTGAATCAGGCAGCAAAAAGATTGCAGTGCCTCCTGATGTGTGTCTTAGAAATAACTTGGTACAGATCAAGTAGACTGCTTTGTCTTGGATGGTGCTGAGTTCTTGAGCGTGGAATGCATTCTTCTGAATAACTAGAAAGAAACCTTCCATGTCTAATTGACTGCTTTAGGGAGTCATGAGGTGGCTTACTTATTACAGAATCCCCAATTTCAGACCTGCTGTTGCAGCCATAATGTTTATACATCTGGTCTAGCTAAGTCTTGGATCAACAGTAACTCCCTTGACGTTGATGGTTGGAGATTCAGTAATGGGAATTCTATTGAATGCCAAGGGGTGATAGATGGTTCTCTCTTTATGGAAACAATCACTGCTTGGCAATTGTGTGGAGCATGTGTTTCTTTCCACTTATTAGTTGAAGCTTGAATGCCATACACGTCTTGTTACATGCAGACATGAACTATGTCACTATCTGAGAGGTCACAAACAGAAATGAAAACTGTGCAATCATCAGTGAACATCATCACTTCTAATCTTATGTTGGTGAGAAGGTCAATAGTGAAACAAGGTGACTACTCTGAGGAACTTTTGCAATGGTGTCTTGGGATTGAGACAATTGACATCCAACAACCACAACCACTTTCTCTTGTGCTGGGTTTGATTTCAATCGCTGGAGAGAGTTACTTCAATTTCCATTAATTCTAGCTTTGCTCGGGCTACTTGATGCCACGCACAGTTAATGCTACCTTGATGTCAAGTGAGGTAATTCTCACGTCAGCTCTGGAATTCAGGACTTTTGTTCAGAATTTAAGTTTGGCTGCTGTTTTGAATGAAGATTTTCAGCCTACTCCAGAATCTTCCATCTTCCCTCTCACCACTAGTTTATTATGCTTCAGGATCAGAATAAATATATATTTGGAGTTTTTACAGTTACACTTTTAGAAATCCTTGACATTTAAACAGTTATTTCTGCCAGAAGTTTAGATATCATTTTGCAGTTTAGCCAAAACATTTAAAATAGATGATTTTTTTTTCACTCAGGCAAGGAACAAGCTAATCAATTAAAAATAAATATTTCATCATTTTTAAAATATGTATTCAACAGGCATCTCTTTTTGATTATGAAATGCATTCTATTTTTCTTTATTTTAGCAATTTTCGTTAGTCCAAGATAGGTGTTGTGTGACTATCCTGATCTAATGACTAGGGTCAAAGGTAATGATCTTTGTATAGTGAACAGAAACATTTGACAAATAGTTATGCCAGAGACATTGCTTCAGTCTGTTGGGCTGATACAATGAATGAAAGAATGAATGAATGAAATAGTTTTATTGTCACATGTTTTAACTAAGTTAATTGAAAATGTATGTGTTCCTATGTTCTTTGGAATGCTGGGAGGCAGAGTTTGGCCAATTTCTGGAAATTTTCTATCATGACTAGCTCCTGCTTTTAACAGTCGGCTTCCTTTAAATTGAATGTGTTCCTGCTGAAGCACCGGTCACAAGTTTATAAGTATATAACACCAGGTATATAACACATTCTACTTTGTACAGCAAGACTTGTCTCGAGTATAAAGGTCTCTTTAACATTATGCACAAGACATATATCTCAAGAAAAAAAATTGAAAAGATGTAACAACTTGGCTTGATCAATTTTTTTTAAAAAATACATTAGCATATTTCTTAACATGGACACTTTGAGAAAAGCAATATCCTTAACCTTTTGCACAGAAACTTGCACTAGTAAATAACTCAGTTTGTCGCAGCAATATAGAATGGCTCTATTGCTAAACTTGGGGTCTAAAACAGATTGCAGAGATCATATCTTATTCAAAATCCATAAGTGAGAGACAGAACATTATGTGGTACCCTGGAAAGAACAGTGAAATGATGCATAGGCTTGGCTTGCGTTTGACAGATTTATAGAACAATCACACCTATCGCTATGATAGTTGAGAAAACAGAGCAGCACTTCCAGGAATAAACTTGGTTTTCTTCAATTTAGTGATCACCAAAGCAATTTAGGTTTGAGCTTCATTATTCAACCTGTGGCAACACGACATGTTTCGGTATGAATTTAGTGAACAACAGCAATTTATTCTTAGATGTGAATATATCAGAATGGGTGACCAACACAATGAGAAAATCATAATGGTCTTTTAATGAATAGCAAAATCTTTATTCATATGTTTTCTGAATTTACTGCCCTGGTACTGAGCTTTACAGGTTGGGAGTTTGCACAGGTATTTTTGGAAACTGAATTTATTTGATCCCATCAGACTGCCTTCCATTAATTTTAACAAATCAAGATGCTGATAATTGCTTTTTCATTATTTCCTAAGGGAGAAAAAACATTATTTCACCAAATGCATTTCTCTATTATTACTTTGACTGAAGTTATCTAATTCAGCAAACTCAGCTCTCAAATCTCACAGCCTCCTATGACACAGCTACTAACTAGCTTAATCATTTGATTGTGAAAAGCCAAGTATTGATACTTTTGTAGTACTTTTGTTTCACCCTTCTGAAAAAAAAACAGGCTTCTAATCTGGAAAACTACAATTCATATTCATAAAATGAAATCATTTCAAAATCCTTCAAATGCTAGGTCAGAAGCTTGAATTTGTGAAGGAACCAGAGACAAAAAAAATTGATGTCTTCAAAACAGTGCACATTACAGAAGAGGAGGTGTTGGTGGTCTTAAAAAGTATGAAGTTGGATAAATCTCCAGGACCTGATTAAATGTATCCCAGGACATTGTGGGAAGTTAGGGAAGAAATTGCGGGGCGCCTTGCAGAAATATTTATATCATCTACAGCCACAGGTGAGATGCCAGAGGACTGGAGGGTGGCTAATGTGGTGCCATTACTTAAGAAAGGCTATAGGGAGAGACCTGGGAACTATAGATCAGTGAGTCTGACATCAGTGCTAGGTAAGCTGTTGGAGGGGCTTCCAAGAGATAGGATTTCATGCATTTAGAGAGGCAAAGAATGATTAGGGGTAGTCAGCATGGCTTTGTGCATGGGAAATTGTGTCTCAGAAACTTGATTGAGGCTGTTGAGGGCATAACCAAAAAGATAGATGTGGACAAAGTGATAGTCTTAATAAAGCCTTTGACAAGATTCCATCTGGTGGACAGATTAGTAAACTTAGATCACATGAGATTCAGGGAGGCTTGCCAAATGGATACAAAATTGGCTGATGGTAGGAGACAGGAGGTAGTGGTGGACGATTACTTTTCTGACTGGAGACCTGCAACCAGTGATGTTCTCCAGGGATCAGTGCTGGATCTAGTGTTGTTTGTCATTTATAAAAATAATTTGGATGAAAATTTAGGAGGCATGATTAGTCAGTTTGCAGATGACACCAAAATTGGTGACATACACAACATTGAAGAAAGTTATCTAAGGGATCTTGATTAATTGGGCCAATGGGTTGAGGAGTGGCAGATGAGTTTAACTTGGATAAATACGAGGTATTGCATTTTGGTAAAACAAACAAGAACAGGGCTTATACTGTTAATGGTAGGGCCCTGGGTAGTGTTATCATTCAGAGAGACCGAGGAGTTCAGGTACATTGTTCTTTGAAAGTTACATCACAAGTAGTTAAGAAGGCATTTAGCATGCTTGCCATCGTTCCTCAGGCTATTGAGTATATGAGTTCGAGTATCATGCTGAGGTTGTACAGGATGTGATGAGGCCACTTTTGTAATATTGTGTACTGTACTGGTCACTTTGCTATTGGAAGGATATTATTAAACAGCAGACGGTGCAAAAAAAATGTACAAGGATGTTGCCAGAACTAGAGAGTTTGAGATGTGTGAAGAGGCTGGATAGGCTGGGATCTTTTATCACTGGAGCATAGGAGGTTGAGGGGTGACCTTATACTCATTTATAAAACGATGAGGGGCATAGATAAGGTGAATAACAAATGTATTTTCTCTCTGTTGAGGGAGTTCAAAAGTTGGGGGCATATTTTTAAGGTGAGAGGAGAAGATTTTAAAAGTGACCTGAAGGGCAATTTTTTTCACACAGATGTTGGTTTGTATTTGGAATAAAGTGCCAGAGGAAGTGATAGATGCAGGTACAGTTACAAAATTTAAAAGGGAGTGGTACATGAGTAGGAAAGGTTTATGCAGATATGGGCCAAACACAGGCAAGAGGGACTAGTTAGTTTAGGAAACTTGTTCATCATGGATGAGTTGCACCAAATAGTCTGTTTCCATGCTGTATGACTCTGTAACTTTATAACCAAAGAAACATAATATACAGTTAAACATTTTCCAGGATTTGTAAGCAAACATTAGACAACAATTTACTCTCCTTTATTCAGCTAGATATGTGAATATTCTCATCTGGGAAAGATGTACTTTCAATCTAAACACATACCTTTTGGACATTGTATAACACCTGAGTGAACTTTTTGCTGCAAGGGTATTTTTTATCCTTATGATAAACTGTCAGGATAGTCTGTTAGCACACCCATAATATTCGAGGTAGATAGTAATGATATTGCTACTTCCTCCTTTGCTCTCTTAGTGGAGAAATTAAGCTCTATTGCTTGTTTGTATATGTTTTCTGCTGAAATCTGCAACTTGATCCTCCATGTAAGGACTTGTATTGAGCTAGAGGATGACTGGAATCTTTGTAAAACTGGCTTAACACTCTGCTGTAAGTACATCAAACAGGACTGAGGATAAACTGTGAAACTAGCTCTTGGAATTGTGCTTAGGTGACCGATAGTAGTACACAAAAGGCAATGTCACATCTGAATTAAACTGCCTCACAGCACATAAACTGTTTATTGTAGTGACCTTAAACACAAAAACTGCTCAAGATATAGATTACATTGTCGAATGTTAACAGACCTTTTTCCAGCAATTATTAAAATACGATAATAAATGAGTGGTCATTTTATGGTTTGCACTGACAGAATTATTTTTTCTAAGCAATCGTTGGGCAGTTTACTTATGGAAACTACAGTGAATGTAATGAGGTCAGGCAAATGGACCTCATAAATTATGAGTTCCCTGATTGAGGCTGTTAATCTGGTCCAATCAGGGAGCCCTGGCTGACAGATATAAACAGGATTGTCAGAGGTTCTGTTCACTCGAGGAGCTGGCTCTGAGGAAGCTAGATCAATGTAAAGGACTTTTCACGCATAAATAAAGGGTGACTTGGTGATGGAAACTGGCCTCTGTGGAAGGACTTCAGATGCAATGAGAGAAAAACATGCTTCTGAAGAAATTTGCTTACAACAGTGATCTTTGAGTTGGGATAAGCAATTCTGACATCATGCCTGTATTTGGGAAGCTTTGACTCGTTCAATCCTGTTGTCGAAGACTGGGCCCAATATGCGGAAAGAATGCATTTTTTTTTCTGGGCAAATGACATTGCAGCAGGTGAAAAGCAATGAGTACTTCTCGTGACAGCTTGTGGACCCGCAACATTTTTGGCTATTAGGAGGCAAAAATTCTGAGATGCTATCAGTTTACTAGGCAATTCAAGAACCAGGGAAATCCATATCAGGATTTTTGACTAGGTTAAGAGGCATGTGACATTGGTTTAGATCTTAATGAGATGTTAAGAGGCTGTTTGGTTTGTGAAATGAATGATGTGACCATGCAAAAGGGCCTACTAGCTGAAACACAACTGGACTTCATTTAGGGACTACAACTGTCTTTATCATTGGAAAATGAAGCAAGACGAACAAATGAATTGCAAGATATTTTGATGAAAGTGGACACCCTTGCCATTTCCACTGAGCTTGGGGGACGCCACTTGAGTGAAGGTAATTACATAGCCTCACTCAGCACATATCCTGAACAGAGAGATTCTCGGTCAGCCCGCAAAAAAACCCCAAAACAAAGCCAAGCCATGGCCAAATGGTCAAAAGTTTTTTTCAGGATCCAGGCCGGTAGGCCATTACAGTTGCTGCCATTATGCAGACTCAAGACAGCAAAAGCGAATTAAATGAAGTAAGAAAACTCATAGGCTGGTATCCAGAAGAGTGCTTACCCTGGAAAGTCCACCTAGATCTAATTTGGAACAGTTAAATTGCTTAGCAACATCCAAATCAGAACCAATCAAAATAAATGTCTAGTTAAATGGTTATCCAGTTCCAATGAAAGTCAATACCCCCGCGGCTGCTTCAGTGATCGCAGAACCTGCCTTCAACAAAATTTGTTCTGGACTCCAAACCTTAAGTTTGTGCAAGACCTCAACTAGCCTGAGAACCTATAACAGGGAATCTTTACAGATTAAGGGTACAACTTCAGTTCCAGTCTATTGTGAGAAGCCTGTTACCAAGGCTTGGGCTGAAGCTTGATTGGGGTGAAATTGGTTGAGAAAGATATACTTTGATTGGCTCAAAACTTTTCGATTAGAAAATGGCTGCCTGAGTGAAGTCCTAATTAAATAATCAGAAGTTTTTCAGGAAGTTCTATGGACTATCGAGCCAAAGCCACCTTGCATGTTGACCAGGAAGCAATTCCATGTGTCTGCAAGACCTGCCCAGTGCCATTTGCCTTATGGGTAAAAGTAGAGGCAGAAATCAGGAGACTGGAAAGTGAAGGAATCATTAAACCAGTCCAGTTTGTGGAATGGTCAGCGCTGCTTGTACTGATTGTGAAGCCCGACAGGTTGGTTCACCTTTGTGCGAATTTTAAAGACATGGTAAACTGCTTTTCACAACTGGATAAATACCCAATCCTTTGCACAGAGAATTTATACGCAAAGCTAGCAGGGGGCTGTCCTTCCCGAAGCTGGACATGAGCCATGCATATGTGCAATTGTGGTTAGATGACGATTCGCAGGAGCATGCTACAACTAAAAGCCATAAGAGTTTGTACCAATCTACAAGACTGTCATTTGGGATATCGTCAACCTGTGCAATTTTTCAGTGGATGATGGAGAACATTTTACAAGGTCTACCCCCGTTCACTATTTATCTCATTCACATGCCCAATAACAGGGAAGACCAATAAGGAGCACTTAGAGAGCTAAACATAACCCTTAGACATTTCTCAAAGGCAGGCATGTGCCTTACAAGGGAAAAATGTGTGTTCCAGGCACCTGAAATGATCTATTTGGTCTACAGAGTCGACAAAATTGGGTTATACTGTTCGGAAGATAAAGTAAGGGTGCCCCAGCTCCCACATCAGTACTGGAGCTTAGGTCTTTCCTTGAGCTGGTGAAGTCTTATGGGAAGTTCATACATAACCTGGCCTCCATCCTGTATCTTTTGCATCAACTCTTAAACAAGGGTCAGCCTTGGAAGTGGTCACATAGCTTTCAGGGAAGTGAAGAAACAGCTTTCATCCTCTGAGGCGTTGACACACTATGATCCCAAGCGAGATCAGGTATTGACAAGTGATGCCTCCCCGTATGGAATTAAAGTAACTATTAGCTCATAGGCAGCCCAGTTCAGAGGAACACCCAATGGCGTGTGCATCCAGGACTTTGGCTAATGCAGGCCGTAAATACGCCAGATAGAGAAGGAAGACTTGTTGGTCTTATTTGGAGTCAGGAAAGTTCCACCAATACCTTTACAGATGCAAATTAGTAATAATAACGGACCACAAACCCCTGTTGGGCCTATTTAAAGAGGATAAGGCAGTGAAACCCAAAGCTTCAAGCCGAAATTAGCATTGGGCTTTAATACTAAGTACATATAATTTTAAGTTGGAGCACCATCCGGGAGGCCAAGCAGCAAATGTGGATGCATTGAGCTGCCTTCTGCAGGCAGATACCCACAACTGGAAGAGTTCGTAATGCGTTTAAACTTTCTGGATGCACTTCCAGTCAGAGCTGAGAATATCAGATTTTGGATGCAGAAAGATCCAGTCCTGGCAAAACTGAAACAGCTGGTGGGGATGGGGGGTAACCAAAAGGCCATCACAACCAGAAATGAAACCTTTTTGGATCCAGAAAGACTAAGTCACAGCAGAGCATGGCATATTATTACGGGGAGCAAGAGGTTGTCCCAAGCAAAAGTCGCCATGAGATACTGGCGACAAAGCTGCTTTTGTGGGGCAGTACCCAGAGTGCCAATAAGGGCAAATATTACTGCCAGTTTACTTCAGCAGACAAAGTCTATGCAGGAACCATGCGAATGGCTCTGTTTGTGTAAGAGACACGGTCACTGTGAGGTCAGGCCCAGTGAGATATAAAGTTGGGATTGGCATGATGGCCCTGATCAAGCATATGGACAATATGAAAGCTGCAAATTCACAAATGGTGCAGGACCAAAACATGCCCAGCTCCTCACCTGCCTTTATGACTGTTCCAGAACCCATGGGTACTCCCTCTCCGTCAAGTATTGAAGATACCTCAGAATCTGAAATGAACTCAGCAGGCATCGCTGCCTCAATGCCTTTGGCACCTGAAGAGGAAGATGAATTTCTTCTGAGATGCTCCAAGTGCAAGAGGAGAGCTACTGTGTGTTACATGCTGCCCCTATCGGAGGCAGAGTTGGAGGAACTTAACTCGGTGCTAAAAAGCCCCAGGATGAGCTATAGAGAAAAACCGACCTATATCCTCAGACACAGAGGGGGAGGGATGTAATGATTGTAACGAGGTCAGCCAGGTGGACCTCATAGAATATGAGCCGAAAAAACTGCAGATGCTGTAAATCAGGAACAAAAACAAAGTTGCTGGAAAAGCTCAGCAACTCCATTCTGAGGAAGGGTCACCAGACCCGAAACGTTAACTTTGTTTTTTCCTTCATATGCCAGACCTGCTGAGCTTTTCCAGCAACTTTTTTTTTGTTTCCCATAGAATATGAGTTCCCTGATTGGGCTGTTAATCTGGTCCAGTCAGGGAGCCCTGGCTGACAGATAGAAACAGGAGCTTCAGAGGTTCTGCTCACTCTGAGAACTGGCACTGAGGGAGCTGGATCAATGTCAAACACTCTCCATGTGTAAATAAAGGCTGACTTGGTTACGGATACCTGTCTTTGTGGAGTTATTTCAGAAAAAAAAGTAATAGATTGGAGCTCCTCAAGCATTCTTTTCGTACACCTGAAATCAGATCTGCAGCAGAACTGCTTAATTTGATAGACTTTTTTTTTGCTTGCTGATGCAGCACAGTGCAAAGGAAGCCTAGAAATTAATTAGGGAGCAGAGAAGATCCCACCCATACAGTTATTGACTTCAAGAAATTAGCATGATCTGTAAAAATATTTTTTTCAAATAGAATGTGTAACTGCCTTCACAGAATTTTATTGAGTTCTCCATCAAAATTCATATTTGAAACTTGACATAATATTCTGTATTTTTAGCACCATATATTAATTGATGAAACTCATAGAATAATATTTGTTTCATTAACTACATATTAAAAAGTTAATTCTTATCTTTGTTCAAAAACTCTGAAAATATTTTATGCCACTCTACATACAGCAACCCTTTCCCTCTCTCCTCATATACATTTATAGATAATGCACAATTTGCAGTTCCATGTCGCCTTTAACAGAATAAAACATCCTAAAATACTTTATCGGAGATTACTGAGACATTAATCAATTGTATATCAAAGGAAGAAGCATTAGGACAGGTGACCAAAATCTTGGTCAGTGAGGTAGGAAGTGATAGATCTAGAGAGGCTTAAGGCCTATAGGCAGCTGAAGGGGAAAAGGGTGGGAGGGAACAGAAATTTCATGACAGACACATTTCGTACATGCACAATTGCCCAGAACATCAATAGGTCTTTTAGAATGAGACTGAGCTCTACAATCTAAAGTGATTCAAAGCAAGAAAAACAAATGATCAAATTAAATATTTATGCAGTTCAAGTGATCCACATTTAATTTTTCATGAGAATGCCTTCAATAAAACAGCAAAAATCTTAATATCATGCAAAATCTGGATATCTGAATTGAAAACTAAAATTCTGGTAACAATCTGCTGGTTAAATAGAAGGTGTGAAGAGAAGAAGTTTGGGTTAAAATTTCAGGTCTATCAAAGGCCATTAATCTTATATTCTGTCAGTAATCTTCTTTACCGTACTCTCAACCATCACTTATGTTGCATAGTTTGTTAAACACTGAGGAGTGCTTTATTACATTATAGGTGTTACCAAATTTAATTATGGCTTGTTGGTTTACTCAATAGAAACCATTTTGACAGATAGAAATCTCTCTGGAGGATGTAAAATATCTTTTGCGCTACCAATTAGGCTACAGTTAGCTTGAAATGAATAATGGAGCTTCAGATCCACAGCCACTGGTTTTCATACAAAAATGACTTCTTCAGAGGTCCACAACAACATTGGTTTAATCCTAAACATTGCTTATATTAAAAAAAAATTAAGTACTTATCATAAGTACTGATCATCATTCTGATCACTCATAAGCTAAACTTCCTGACCTCCATCCTCCAGCCCATGCTCTACAAATCTAAAACTGTAGATAAGGGAAGTGTAGACATATCAAGGTTCTTTTTTACTTTCAGGCCTAAGGAAAGTTTAGACAAGCTCTCTTGTGCTGCAGTCAATTAAGCTACTTCCATTAACTGGTTAAATCTGGTTCTTTAGGTAGGGCAGGCCTCAACAATATAAAAGCAAGGCCTCTGAGTGCTCCCAGCACAGAGTGTGAACTGTGGATAAATGTGGGAGGTTTCCAAAGTGTGCCAGTGCCTGTGCCTGTGCCAGTGCCAGTGCCAGTGCCAGTGCCTGTGCCAGTGCCAGAAGTTATTGCTGTGACATGCTGCAGCCATTTTTGCAAGGGGCTGCTTTGTAGTTGAGGTGCTGCTGGTTAAATCTAACAGGGAGCCTATGTGAATTATGGGTGTTGTTAAGGAGGGTGAGCAGCAACATGGTAAGGGAAAGATAAGACCTTTTTTTTTCCCCTAAGTTTGTTAGTTCGTTGTTAAAGGGGCAGAGATGGCAGTCAGTGGTACTGTCAGATGAGGGGGATCAAGGAGCTGTCAACTATCCCCAACAACTATTTCTGCAGAAAGGGTGTTTGGTTGTGGCTCTTCTCAGACCACATGGATTGGTTGGAGCTGTGGTTGGAAGCACTGAAGAGTATACAAGAGGCAGAGAGCATGATAGCAGCTTCAGGGAGATGGTCACACCACAGATTCAGTCAGGTAGATGGGGTAGATGGGTGACTGCCAGGAGAGGTAGCCAGGTAGTGGAGGATTCTCCTGTAGCTATCCACCTCTTAAACAGGTATGCTGTTTTGGACACTTCTGGGTGGGGATAGCATCTTAGGGGAGAATAACAATCATAGCCAAGTCTTTAACACCACGATTACTCTGCTGTAAAGCAGGGTTTGGCAAAGTGCAAATGAGCAATTGTAATAGAGGGCTCTCTAGTCAGGGCCATGGAAAGGCATTTCTGTGGCTGTGAACAAGACACTGGGATGTTGTGTTGCCTCCCTGGTGCCAGGGTCAAGGGCATCTCAGAGTGGTTGCAGCAATTTCTCAAAGGGGAGAGTAGGTACCTGGAGGTCATTGTACACATTGGGACCAACAACATAGGTAAAAAAAGGGATGAGGTCCTGAATACAGGCAATTAGGCAGGAGGTTAAAATGCAGGGCCACAAGGGTAGTAATCTCTAGATTGCTCCCAGTGCCATGTGCTAGTAACAGCTGAAACAGCAGGATTAGACAGATCAATGTGTGACTGAGAAGCTGGTGCAGAGGGCAAGAATTCAGATCACTGGGGTCTCTTCTGGGGCAGAAGTGATGTGTGCAACAGGGACAGGTTGCACCTGAACTGGAGGGGGACCAATTTGCTGGCAAGGAGATTAGCTAGAGCTACAAGGGAGGGTTTAAGCTAGTCCGGCAGAGGAGTGGGACTCTAAGCAGTAATGACACATGAGACAAGGGTGAGACAGGGACAGAAGTTAAAGAGAGCAAGTTAGGCAGGCAAGAACATGGCAGAGAACAAGGGAAAACTGATGAAATGAACTGCATTTATTTCAAAGCAAGAGGCCTGACAGGTCAGGCAGGTGAATTCTGGTTTAGGAAATCTTGTCAGCATGGACTAGTTGGGCCAAAGGGTCTGTTTCTGTGCTGTATGACTCTGAGTCTATGATTCTATGATCCCCAACATTCCACACCACAAAAAAACTCAAACAGTCTCCCTTCAATTCTATTTGCAATCCTCCATGACCCTAACAATCTTCCTCCTGCCCCCCCAACTTGCTACAGATACCCACCCTAACACCCAATGCCAACATGAGCCCCTTTGTGCTTACCCCACTACAAGCCCAATCCCATCAATTATCTGTGTACCACAGCCCAAACTTGCAGGAAACGGCATTCCACCTTCTCCAGTTCAGAAAATAGGTCTTTTCAGACCTCATCATTTGCACACAGAGAGATTTATTGAATAGACAAGTGAATAATTCAATAGCATTTCTTTGTTGCCACCACAACTTATTCCTTAAGAATTCTGTGTGGCATTTATTCATTCCACCATAATATTGACTTTACCTGAAGATTATCAAATCTACTTCTTTGTATTCACTCAGAGAGTGTGGGTGTCACTGGCTACACCAGCAATTATTGCTGATCCCAAATTACCCTTGAGAAGGTAATGCTGAATTATCTTTTCGAATTGTTGCAGTCCGTGTGGTATAATTACATCCCCAATGCTTTTAGGGTGTCCCAGGATTTTGACTCTGTGACAGTGAAAGAACAGTGATATATTTCCTAGTCATGGTGTAGGCTTAGAGGGGAACTTGCAGGTGGTGGTACGACTATGCATCTGCTGTCCTGGTCCTCAAAGTGATATGGGTCATGAGTTTGGAAGGTGCCATTGAAGGAACTGGGGGAGTAAATGCAGCACATCTTGAAGAGGTTAAAAAACGCTGCTACTGTGTGACAGTGGTCCAGGCATTGAAAGTTGGGCGTGGTGGATCAGGTGCCAATCAAGCTGACTGCTTTGTCGATGTTGTCAAGCCTCTTGAATGTTGTTGAAGCTACATTCCTCCAGGCAAATGGAGGGCATTTCATTATTCTTCACTCGTGCTTTGTAGATAGTGAACAAGCTTTGGGAATCAGGAGGGGAGTTATTCATCACAGAATTCCCAGCCTTGAACCTTCTCTTGTAACCATAGCATTTATATGTCTCATCGAAATGGTCATGCCTTGAATATCATAGCAGATGGTCAGATTCTTTCCAAAATGACTCACAGTGAAATAATTTTTACTGAAGCCTTTTTCGAAAAAGTTATAATCTTCTGCAAATATTCTCCATTGTCATTTCAAAGCTGTTGACATGGTTGGTTAGGACAGTTATAACATGGCAGCAGTCTAGATTCTCGGAACTACACCTTTACTACAGTCATGCTGAATTGACATATTTTTGGCTACAGCTTTCTGCCAGACAGCCAGATTGAAAGATTGACTGGCCGTTAGGCGGGGAGGAAAAAGACCAGAAGTGATTGTTCGTCATTGAAGCCTTGGGGGTGTTCTTGGATAGTTAGGTACATGGAGTCATGGGTTAGTGGTGAGGACGACTGTAGATTAATCAGAAGGATATTAGACAGAACAGGACACAGGCCATAGAGACCAAGGGATCAGGTGGAATAGGATGTCGACACAGAGTATGGTTTGCGTGTGGAATGAACAAATGTGGATGACGGTTCGGTTGCAACATTTAAAAAAAATACTTAGATAAGCACATGGATAGGAAATATTTGGAGAGAAATAGGCCAGGAGCAGGCAAGTGGGACTAGTTTAGTTTGGGATTATGTTCAACATGGACAGGTTTGACCGAAGGATCTGTTTCCGTGCTATATGACTCTGATTCTTTGGGCTGTGCTTGGTGAGTATCGGTTGCGAAGCTCTTGCTTATCCAGCATTGTTGGAAATGTTCTTACCTACAGGATTCACCATCTTTGTGCCTCCTTTTAGCTGCCAGGTTCTCAGCGTACAGGGAAACCGAGCATGTGATCATTACATTTGAAAGACAACTTAAATTTGGGGCGAAACAAGAAAATGAAAGAACTATGGATGCCGTAAATCAGAAACAAAAACAGAAATGTTGGTAAAGCTCAGCAGGTCTGGCAGTATCTGTGGAGAGAAATCAGAGTTAATGTTTCGAGCCCAGTGACTCTTCAGTTTTGCTGAGTTTTAGCAGCAATTTTGGTGTTTGTTAGGTTTGAGGCTGATAGTGTCATTAAAGTAATAAAATTATCATCCCACCTCCAGAGAAAATGTGAGTTACTCATCCTTCAATCTGCCTTTATTAAACTCACAAGCAGTAAGTGATTGTGACCAGACTCCCCAGTTCTGTTCCCTCACTCCACCTCTCAAGCTCATATTTCCAGTTAAAGCACTCATAGCTGTCTACTTCTGTTCATTGCAAATATTACTACTTGCTTTAATCAACTTACTGACACCGAATTCAATGTTCAATTTTATATCCCATTCTTCATCTTACCACTATCACTTGACATTTTTTTTTTGGTCTTTGAAATTACACGTCAATAGTTAATTTTAAAAAAAGTTTCAGGAAATAGACAAGCTGAGACTATGCATAGGCAGATTTACATTACTGAAATGCAGCTTAACACTTAAAAGTTCACGCAGTACATTTGCCATTTTACATTGCTTGCTTAGTCTTATAAATGCTAGTTCTAAGCATCTGTAGAGTTTAAGAGGCAAATTGAAAATCCATAATCTTTGTGTTAATAGTTACTCATGACAGATTCTATTTCATAACTTTAGTTTCTATTAATCTGCTAAAATTATCTTAGCTAAGAAAATGCCACTGTAACTTCAGTAGAAACATGATTTACATGCATAAACAGATTTCTATCCACCAAAGGCATGGTTGCAACATGGGAAAAGATAAGAACAAAATTACCCTCAATTTGTTATGAAAAGAAATAGCTAATGGGCTCAAGTTTTATTCTAGTTCAAATAATCACAAAACTTTCCTTCTGCCTTGTCATGTGCTCTTCAAAAGGCCTTGAACAATAATTATATAGGTCAAGTATATTGAACAGTTGGGACCCCACAATCCTCACAGTATCTCTTCCGTCAGTCTGTGAAAGGTTGACTTTGTATTTGGTAAATGAGAAAATAGACTTTAAATTAGTGCCAGTTCCATTGGGTTGTAATTACAATGCTTTCTTAATTAGCAAGAATAGTCCCTGAGGCCTAGATATTAAACTCTTTTCCAATGAGAATGGTGTGGGAAGATGCTACGATTTTGCCAAGTCCACTTATTGGCTTGAAATTACTCTATTCCTGTTTGACATCATTCTAGCTTCGTCCAACCAAGGCTCCAGCAGCAAGTGGGCAAGAGCCTGTTATAAATGCTGTCAATATGGTCTGAAAGAGAAGTCCCTTGCAGTCTGACAATCTAGAATTGATGTGCAATGCCAGTTAGGTTTACAGAGCCAATTATCTTTCTGAAGTTGAATTAACTCTACCAGCCAGAGACAAATCAAGACCGAATGGAACTATGGTAGCTTATGCCATCATATCAAAAGGTTATAAATGTAGATATGATAAACAGCACAGCAATGCACAGATGTAAAAGAGGAAAAAGTGATGCATCGTCTAAATATCTACAGCATGAGAAATAAATCAGCAATCTCCGAACATTTTCCATTCCCTCTGGGCTAGTGAGCAAATCAGGAGTTCACATTGGGAGGATCCCTGGTGACTGAATCACTCTCTGATAGCAAATCTACTTTTTCGGTTCTAGCCGCAGGTCCTTTGGATCTTTGAATTTGGAGCAGGAGTGGGCCGTTCTAAGTCAACTCCCTGCTCCAACATTTGAAAAGATCATGCCTGATCTGATTATGTCCTCAACTCCAGTGGACACCAATACTATTTAAGTCACGTGCTAGTCAAGAAGCTACCTTCCTCCTCTGAATCAGAGATTGTGTTTTCAAATCCCTTTCCTTAGCCCTGAACACAAAATCTAGGCAGCCACTTCAGTGTGGTATTGAGGGATTGCTGTACTAATGGACATACCATTTCTCTGATAAGATTTTAATGTAATCCTTTGCTTTAAGAGATCTTAATTGAAGGAGGTCTTAAATTAAGAATCTCTTTAAAAATAAGTGATTCCCTTGGTACTGCTTATAGAAGAGAGTTTTGCCTAACTTCTGGTTCTAGTTAATAATTATCCCCCATCAAATATTAAAAATAGTGACTGGTCATTATCTCTTTGTTGCCTGTGGGATTTGATCCATGCAAATTAGCTGTCACATTTGCTTATGGTTACAACAGTGACTATAATTCAAAAACAATTTCCTCAGCAGCAGGGAGTTTAACTACTGAAAAGTGTTAATTCAGATGCAAATCTATCATTTCCTGAGATCAATCCGCTCACATTGTGGTTTTAAGACATTTACCCCATCCCAAAGCATCACACAAGTGATCCACCTCCCAGCTTGATCTTGAATCTGAAAATGAGGATCTGCAATCCACTCATCACACAGGACTGGGCAGTCATAATGCAGCCTCCAATTGCTTCAAAACAGAAGGCATCCAGAACTGAGCTTATGGCACTATGTTAGAAAAAAGTATATTATTTTAGTTGACATGATACCAGTCTCAGACCTTGGTCCATGCAGGGGTTATATTGGCAAATTCAGAAGACTTATGAGAGAGACGGCCCATGACGTAAAGGCAGCATTTGAACAAAAGTGGTATCAGAGTCCTAGTAAAATTGAAGTCCATAGATGTTACTTGTTTGAATCAAACCTAGCACAAATCTGCGGATCTGCGGATTCAGAAATTGCTGGAAAAGCTCAGCAGGCCTGGCAGCATCTGTGGAGAGAAATCAGAGTTAATGTTTCGGGTCTGGTGACACTTCCTCAGAAGTGAGCACAAAAGCTCAAAGGAAATGGTTACGGTGGTTGGAGGTGAGTCATCTCAGCTCCAGGACATCATCACAGATGTTTCTCAGGGTAATGTCCTAGACCTAAATGTCTTTAGCTGCTTCATCAATTACCTACACTCCATCAGAAATGGAAATGTTCACTAACAAATTTGTAGTGTTCAGTACTATTCATCACTCTTCAGTTACTGCAGGAGTACATGCCCATATGCAGTCAGACCCAGAAAACATTCAGGTTTGGACTGATATTCATGCCGAACAAATTCCATAGGCAATGACCATCTTCAACAAGAGAAAATATAACCATTGCACATTGACACTCAACAGCATTAACATTGCTGATACTCCCACCATCAAAATCCTGGGATTACCATTGACCAGAAACTGAACTAGATCAACCTTATAAATACTCTGCTGACTAGAACAGGTCCGAGATTGGGAATTTTGTGGAGACAAACTCTCCTCTTGATTCATCAAAGCCTATCCACAACTACAATGTCAAGAATGCTCTCCACTTATCTGAATGAGTGCTCAAGAACACTCAAGAAACTCAACCCCATTCAAGACAAAATAATCCACTTAACCAGTATCCCATCCATCAAATTAAACATTAACCCTCTCTGCTTGTGCAGAGTAGCGAGTATCCAGCAGTGTGTACCATAATTGAAGATACACTGTAGCTGTGGTTGGTTGGCTCGCCGAGCTGGTTCGTTGTTCCACAGACGTTTCATTACCCTGCTGGGTAACATCATTACTGCAGCCTCCGATGAAGTGCTGTTGTGTTTTCCCGTCTGTCATTTAAAATCTGGTGTCCATTGAGATGGATTACCTCACTTCCGGTTTTCCTTCGCAATAGAGTGTATATGGGTCTAGCTCTCTATGTGTTTATTGATTGGTTTCTTAACGGAGAACCAGGCCTCTGTGCTTGTCTCTGCTTTGCCTGCCCCAGGATCCTGGTGTTGTCCCAATCAAATTGATGGTTTTCCTTGTCCATGTGGATGGAGATGTGTGAGTATTAGTTGTGTCTTTTTGTTGCCAGTTGATGTTCGTGTACCCCTGTGGTTAATTTCCTTCCTGTCTGTCCGATGTAGTGTTTTTCATAGTCTCTGCAGGGAATCTTGTATATGACATTGGTCCTGCCTATAGTGGGTAGTGGATCTTTGGTTCGGGTGAGCAGTTGTCGTAGGGTTGGTGTGGGTTTGTGTGCTACTCTGATGCCCAGTAGTCGTAGGAGTCTTGTGGTCAGTTCAGATGTGTTCCTGATGTAAGGTAACGTGATGAGTGTGTTGGGGCGTGTAGTATCTTCTTGGTGTCGTTTGTGTGATAGGCATCTTCTGACCCAGTTTTTCGGGTATCCGTTGTCTCTGCATACCTGGAAGAGGTACTCTTCTTCTTTTTGGCGTAGTTCTGTGCTGCTGCAATGTGTTGTTGCCCGTTTAAATAATGTTCTCATGCAACTTCGTTTGTGTGTTAGGGTGGTTGGTGTTGAAATTCAGTACTTGGTGAGTGTGCGTGGCTTTCCTGTGTACCTTTGCTAGGAATTCCCCATTGGTCCTGTGTTCCACCATGACGTCCAGGAATGGGAGCTGTTTGTCCTTCTCTTCTCTGGTGAACCTGATCCCGATGAGAGTGTTGTTTATTAGCTTGTGTGTCTCCTGTAGTTTGGTCTGTTTAATAATGACGAAGGTGTCGTCCACATAGAGTATCCATAGTTTTGGACACAAAACAAAACAGCACTTCATCAGAGGCTGCACTGATGATTTTACCCAGCAGGGTTACGAAACGTCTGCAGAACAATGAACGAGCTCGGCGAGGCAACCAACCACGACATCCACAACCTGAGCTACACATCTACTCTAAAACCTTCGAGACACTGCAGCTATTTTCCAAGCCTCCTTTGACATCACCATCCAAAACTACAACCTTGACCATCTAGAACCACATAGTGAGCAGATGCATGGGAACACCGTTCCCTGTAAGTTCTCCTCCAAGCCACAAATTTCCTCCTAACATTTCAGTTTACTAATTGATGAATCATATATGTAAAGCTTCATGAGTTACTGACCCACTGTACTCAAATTTGTAGAGGCATCTTTCCTCATGGCTTCACAAGCATACCTCCTTCCAACCCCATTTTTAGCAATTACTCATGATCTTGCTCATGCCACCTGACCTGATGGTTCCCCCCAATCCGAGCCCTCATCCTTGATCATGATTAGGGCTCCCCAACCTCCTCATTCACATACCATCTGCTCCCAGCTTTCAACTCCCCATTTAGACAATCATTGAAGCCCTGGTTCCTAACTGCCCTATGCCATTCACAATCTCCCCTAACCTGTGTGATCTTTGTGATCCATCACCATGACCATGCCAATTACTGATCATGATCTTCCTTCACTTACCTACCTGTTCTTTGATAGGACCTTTCTGCTGTTGGCTTTCATGTCCAATGGACATTAGACTTGCACAAAGTCTGGTAGGAGAACAGAAAGCCTGAAAAAAAATCAAAGTGTTCTATAAGTAAATGGTGCAGGTCAAGAAAACATCCTCAAATCTCATCCTCTTCCCTTCTCCAAATGCGAAGTCCCATAGAGGGACAAACAGAAGTCTGGAAGAACACAGCAAGACAGGCAGCATCTGGAGGAAAGGAGCAGTCAATGTTTCAGGTCCTGAAAAAGGGTTATACCCGAAACATTGATTACTACTTTCCTTCAGATGCTGCCCGGCTTGCTGTGTGCTTCCAGCCTCCTGTTTGTCTGCCTTGGATTCCAGCATCTACAGTTTTTTTTTTGTGTCTAAGCATAGTCCCATAAACATTCAAGCCTATAAATTCATAAATGACTTTCCTGCATTCAGCTACAACAATGTGCCTGGATGCTCCAAGGAGTATAGTGACAAGTTATGTGAAGATATCGAATCTTTGGCCCTAGGAAAGAGACAAGATAAATAGCAGCTAATCAATGATTTGCACCTTAGGAAAGAATGGCTCCACAATGGAAAGAAGGCTCCTTAACTGCTAACAAATCCTGCCGTTGGCTTTCACATTGTCGTTCAAGTTGAAAAATATATAGCAATACAGTGCGAGATAAGAACAGAAGAATTCTGTGAATACATAAATAACACTATAACAAGTCTATCTGTTTTCATAAACTATAGGATATGGCAGTCATTGCAAATGACATGCCGACACTTCTACACCATCACTGTCATCTTGAGACTGATTGATAGTAGTGTGTGCCTGTTGTTATGAGAATATAAACCTTTATTTGTCAAGATACATTTTTCAAAACTATCAACCAGTTGGAATTGTTGCAGACTGGATTGGGAATAGCCAAACTGCTTAAAAACAGAAAGCCAACTTAAGTTGGAGGGAGGAGAACAAACAAATTGCTCTCTTGTGGGACATCTGCAAAAAAGAGAGCCTCTACAATCCAGACACCCATTTGACACTTACCATGGTCTCAAGAATACTTTGACAAGTATGAAGTACTGGATATTGACACTGTTTTACACAGACTGTCTTTCTGTGGATTGCTACCTTGTTGCAATGGAGAGGCCTGAGTGGCCTGTGAACAATGTCAGGGTTTTCAATGATAGAAAATTGGGGGGCTGGAGGAACCAGACAAAGCGAAATCCAGAACAAGCCCTCAACTGCAATTAGCTCGATGATACTCATGTGTTATCAATGGCTGTGATGGCAGGGTGGGAGCAGGGAGCAGCAGGGAGATTCCCAGTCATTGAGGTTTCCTTGCCACTAGAACTGCATCTGCCTTCTGTTAAGGACCAAATGCCAGCTGATGTGCAACAGCAATCCCACATTTAAAGACGTCCCGCATGACGTGTGTATGTAAAGAAGCGTCTCTAGACAGTCCAACTGAAAAGAACTTTTTGGAACTACAAACTTGAATCAATATTTCAAGGAAGGTCCCAAGAGCTTTTTGAGGAAAGGACACCGGACCTGAAATGTTAACTCTGTTTTATCCTTCATGGATGCTGCCAGACCTGCTGAGCTTTCCCAGCAACTTTGTTTTTGTCCAAGAGCTTTTGTAAGATTACTGAAAGGGAAGCTGCTGTCTCCACCTCTCTCACTCTCTAGAAACTGGCATCCATTTTCCATGGAAACATCACTAGTAAAGGAGCACCGGGGAACCCAGAACTTTACAAATAATTGCACCATTCATGACTACTGAATGCACCAAAGAAACCATCTATTCAACATTGGCTTCAGGATAACACATTATAACTCAAAGGCAATGAAAAACAATCAATTTTATCTTCCATTGTACTGGACAATAACCCATTTAACTTGGTACTGGTGTATGTGTTGGGGTGAAGTGGCAGGGGGATCATATGTAACTGCAGATTTAACAGGTGATAAATTTGCTTTCTCTTTAACTCAAGAAAACTTGTGATTGTCTCCTTATTGCTTACAGAAAAAGTAGTTAATTGTCGCTTAAATGTGAGAAAGATATAGCCTTGCACTATAAAGAACTTAGGTTTATGTTGTGACCAAACAAGATGATCGACCAGAAGGGAAACAGCCCACGCCTTTTCACTTGGTCATAAAGCTGTAAAGTACCAGAGGGCGCGATCAAATTGAAAATATTATGCAGTTCGGGGTGGACACATTTGGCAGACTACATTTCTTCTGTATTTTATTTGAATTTGCAAAGATTCCATTAGTGGAAAATCTCATCACACCAGGAGAATCTGAAACTTCCCCAGTGAACTCATTACCTTAATATTTTTTCAGTGAAGGAAAGCTTCGATGTTTGAGCAGAAATGACTTTATTTTGGTTATCTGCAAAGATCCTGTTCTTCATGTGTATTGGACTGCACTATTTCTGAACATGAGACTTCCAGGTGCACCTTATCACAGAAAACAGGAATGCCTTCTCCATTTAAAAATACTCTGCTGGTCAAAGTTTTGGCAGCCCAAAATACTGGATAAAATAAATTGAACAGTACTGTAAAATGCTATTGTTGTTTATGTTCACAAAACAAAATATTGTAATGTAATTACCAGAAAATCCTACTGGTTTTACTAGTCCTGTGGTCCATTTATCTCCCCTGGATTACAGTCAGCACAGTTTTAGGAAAGTGGGAAAATTAGATTGAGCCAGGGAATACCTGAGGGACTGAATCAGTTGACATTAGAGCAGTACATACAGATGAAGTTAACTGCAGTTCAGCCTTTTCAAAGAAGGCTCAACCAAGAACAAAGAAAATGTATCACAATAAACAGTTTTGTACATTTATAACAAAAAAGCTCAAAGGCAATGATTTCCAGTTGTGTGAATTCAAGATTCTCATTATTCTTCTATAAAGAACACATTAATCACCATGACCCCTTGAGAAAATATTACAACTAAGCTTGTTTAAAGGTAGTTGCTTCTGACAAGTGCAATTTAGTGTAAATGCATGTTGCCATCCATTAGTTTGAGCGTGATTCGTCAAAAATGCCAATTAGCTTGAATAACTGCCATTGGGTTAGAATTTGAGATTATGCGTGCCTGTGCTTTTGCGTCCAAAGTTTCAGAGTTCCAAAATGTCATCCATGGTACATTTTGCAAATTTTCGGTGCAACTCATAACAGACAACACATTGGTGAAGGTGTTAGTATGTCAGCAATGGACAGCCATTGGAAGTATGCACAATGGCAGATCAAGTTCAACACTGATTTGATGGGGGAGGTACTAATAACTGTAGCCCTGGCTTCCCATTCAGTAACAATCCCACACTTTACCTTCAAAAGCAGAAAAATAATAGTCATCACAAAAAAAAAATTCAAACCAACTTACATATACAAGTCAGCTAATGTCTGACTTCCATGTGCCTTTGCATTTGAATTTTTAGATTCCCCCCGTTATGGCATTAGAAGTCAAGGAGGGCTCAAAAATGCCAGTATTGAATCGCATGCCAGCTGCAAAGTGCCATGCAAGCAATGCCAATATTTACCAGACTGGGGACAAACCAGCAGGGTTATCCTCTTCATTGAGGCCAATGAAATGATTTAAGCTTGTTAATAGGAGGCATTGAGTGGCATAGTCAAGAAGTCATCCAGGTTTCAGGAGCTATTGTTTTCTGGTCAGATAAAGGGGGACAGGTACAAAGTGGCAAATCAGAATGCCCTAGACCATCACCCCAGCCCAAAAGAGAGTTAAGCAGCTAATGGAAAAGGAGGTGGCCTTGGCACTGTGTGGGTGGGAGTGAGAGTGTGCACTCAGTGCCTAGGCAACAAAAAGAGTCATCACCTTGCCCTCCCCAACTTATGTGGAGAAAAACGAGAACAAAGGATACTGCTTAAAAGAACAGATCTCCAATAAGAGCTCTAGAAGAGGCATTGCTCTCAATGCCAACTCTTGGGTCAGACAATACAGGCTATCAGGATTCTAAAGATGTGATTCTGGTGCTTGGAGCAGTCTCTGGTGCCCTCCAATACCCTTCTGCAATTGTCTCCAGCACTGAGCTGACTTGCTGTGCTCTCCATAGTATGGTCCTTTTGGACGGTCTAGACTGTAAGAACGCAGAGGCCTCAGGATGAAACAGCTCACCCAGGGATGAGCAGGAGGGGTCGGAAGACGATGAAAAGGAGGTAGAGGGAAATGAAACTGAACCAAGAGGTGACCCTACTGCATGACAACATGCCTTTCCACTAACTTTCTAGGAAAAGGATCCCCTTCTTGACCTCATAGCCTCCTGCCTTAGGCCCAAGTCAACATCGATGAAGCAAGCTGCCTTGTCAGGGATTGTAGAACTCCATCTCCTATGAAATCTCACTTCTCTATGATGAAGTGGAAGGTCATGGCACAAACTGGAGGGTGGTTAAGAAGATATTTGGCAAGCTTGCCTTCATTGCTCAGACCAATGAGTAAAGGAGTTGAGACGTCATCTTGAGCAGACCTCTTCTATAATACTTTGCACAGCTTTGGTTGCCCTGTAATAGGAAGGATAGTATTAAATTAGAGAGGGTTCAGAAAAGATTTATCAGGATGCTGCCAGAAACGGAGAGTCTGAGTTATAAAAATGAGGTGGGACTTTTTTCAATGGCGCATAGGAGGTTGAGGTTGATCTAATAGAGGTTTATAAAAACATGAAGGGCATAGATAAGTTGAATGGCAAAGGTCTTTTCCTGGGAATGGGTGAGTTCATAACTAGGTGACATATTTTTAAGGTGAGAGGAGAAAGTTTTAAAAAGGATATGAAACTAACTATTTTACAGAGAGTGGTTTGTGTGTGGAATGAACTGCCGGAGAAATGCTGGATGCAATTACAACATTTGAAAAAACATTTGGATAAGTACATGGTGAACGCAAAAACTGCATATGCTGGAGTCACAGACAATACAGTGTGGATCTGGAGGAACACTGCAGGTCACACAACATCAGAGGAGTAGGAAAGTCGATGTTTCTTGTTGGGACCCCGAAACATTGATTTTCCTACTCCTCTGGTGTTGCCTGACCTGCTGTGTTCCTCCAGCTCCACACTGTGTTGGACAAGTATTTGAATAGGAAAGGTTTGGAGGATTATGGGCTAAATGCAAGCAACTGGGACTACTTTGTTTCGGGAACATGGGTGATGTGGACTATTTGGACTGAAGGGTTTGTTTCCATGCTGTATGACTCTATGACAACCAACAATCTTAAGGAAGGCTGTCAAGTGGAATCTAATTAAGTCCCACACTTCATCAATAGTCTGCAGTGATTCAAATGAGCATTTGGGAATTGCAATAATTGTTGGTCTTGTTTGTGGAGCTCACATTACTAGAATAATTGTATTTTTTAAAACTACTGAGCTGCCCCATAGTGTACTCATCTGACCACTCCGAAAATATGTGATTGCAGTTATTCCCATGGTGTATTGCTCAGTTGTTCACAACATGTTGTTTCAGTCCTTGCGCTGCATTCCTTGCTGCTTGACTCATATCAGTTAAATTTTGCAGCTAGCCTTGCTATCATTGTCAATCTCATAGGTATAGTCCCCCATTATAGACCATGACATGCCAGTTGAATCAATCCCTATTTCTGAAGAGCAGCCAGTAATGTAGAAATTTATAGCAGCAATTACCCTTACAGGTGCAAGTAACATGACATCTTTTTAAATAATGATTGTAGGTCAGAATTTAGTTCCCGATATATATCAGTGAACATGTCTCTGCTGAGATTCAAACAATACAGACACTGCTACTCTATCAATGACAAGTAGTTTATTTTTGGTCTGTTAGTTCTTGAAAGGTTCATTTGTCCTTCTTTTGAATTGTTTTCTCCTTTTTGCATCTGTCTCTTGAGATACAACATTAGCAACTAAACATAGAGTCCATTCAAGTAACACTTCTAAATGTAATTACAAAGCCAAAGGTGTTAGTGTGCATTAGTATTATTTAAATTGATTTCAGTCACCGGAATGAGTCAGCTTGTCGTTGTGACCAGAACCCCCGGGCAAGGTTCCTCAACTTTTTTACAGTTCTGTACCAAAGTGTTAAGCTCCCAGATGGGAAGGGATGTAATGGCTCCCCAGGGTTATTATCTCAGTTAGTCAATACATGGTTAATTTCAAAAAGATTCCTTCCATTGTCAATCCTTTTCTCGGAGACCCAAATGGATTTATGTTTTAAAAAGGGCTAATTTAAGCAGCTTTCTCGAATTAATGAAAGGACCAGGATTATTAATTACTAAAAATTCAAAGAAATAATCACGCAACACACACACACATAAATTTTAGAAATAAGAGCTGAGTCCAAAAATTAAACTTAAAGGAAAGATATATGGATTGCACGAAATTGTTTGTAGAGAGTGGACAGTTAAATATTGTTGCTGTTGGAGTCCAAGTTTTCTGTAGTATTTATACTCAAAGTAAAATGGTCAACTTCAAGATTCTTAGCTTTGTAAGTGACTCCTTTATCGTGATTCCTTTTTTCAGTTGATTACTGGTAGCACTCTAGAGTGGCACAGTGGATCAGTTAGCACTACTGCCTCACAGCACCAGGGGCCTGGGTATGATTCCATTCGCGGGCGACTGTCTGTGTGGAGTTTGTACATTCTCCTTGTGTCTGCATAGGTTTCCTCTGGGTACTCCAGTTTCCTCCTGCAATCCAAAGATGTGCGAGTTGGGTGGATTGGCCATGGGAAATGCAGGGTTATAGTGATAGTGTGGGGGGGAGGGGGGTGGGTCTGCATGGGATGGTCTTCATAGTGTTGATGTGGACGCAATGGGCCGAATAGCTTGCTTCCAAATTGTAGGGATTCTAACAGAGTGAGAGTAAAACGTTTTTCTTTTGAATTACCTGCAGTGCACTTTTTTTTTTGTTAAATAGCTTTTCTCAGAGCTAGGACCCTCACAGCAGATAAATCCACACACTAGGATATCAGGCCACTAACATACATAGACTAGAGTTAAAGTTGATTTTTATCCCCTGTTCTTGTAGTAATCTTGAAAAAGGGAGAAAGCAAATATATCTTTTGCCCAGCCTGCTGTATTCTATTATAACATTATGTACACAATACTCATAGGAGATTAAAAGTTTAGGTTGGAGTGCAGTTTCTAGCTTTGAAGCTTCTTTGCCACCTCATCAGGTATGACATTCCAGAGTCACTCTTTCCAGCCAGGGAACTTAAATCTGCAGTCTATATTTCATTTTTTTAAAAAATAAGAACACATATTCTAGTTAGAATTTTATATATTCATTAGTCATCTGGGGTTATGATCCATCGTCTTAATCACGTAGCATCTGAGCTTTATAAATCAGGAAGGTACTATTTTACAAAATCTTCACAATGGTGGGAAAGAAGATTCACAGGCGACAAGAAAGCCTCACAATGTTGCATAAAGCCATGTCTGTGATAATAATAGTCATTTTCATGAGCCATGTTCACTAGTGGGTAGAAGGTCTGCATTGGTTTCAACCTCATTCTTAAACTGGAAGAAATCAATAAACAAAACTGGAGAATGCGTTTAAATGATAATTTCAGAAATCTTTCAAAGGCCTAAAATAGCAAAACAGTAAATACCACATTGTACTGAAAACAGATTTCAAACCCAACTGCTTGTTCACATCCAGGAAGGTCACATGCCAACTCTTAAAAAGGATAGGAAGTGACATTGAGCTGATACTTCAACAAGAAGTTATTTCATCTATCGCCGAGCCAACCACATGATGCTCAAGTATGGGCCCAGCTCCCAAACTGCATGGATACATTAGGATTTATGATGTATTGACATATTTGAACACGTGAGATATTTGCACTGTGATAAATGCACCAAATGGCAACTGTAGACAAGAGCCTAGCTAAATGTGCAAATTGCAAAATCTTCATCAAACTGAAAGCAAACAATGGATTCTGGCAACTTCCTTTAGATAGGATGTCTAGATTTCTAATTATCTACAAAATTTCTAGAGGATATTATTGTTTCAACTATCTGGTTTTTGGAATAACATGCGTACTATAGAGTTTCCAAAGGATGATATCCAACATTCCGAAAAGTATGGAAGGCATCAGATGCCACATGGTTGATGCTTTTATGTATGGATGTATCATGCTTCATGGGCTCACACTAAAACTGGACAGAAATATGCAGAAATAGAGAAAAAAATGTTTGCAAAATCTTGAGCACGAAGGAAATTTTTCTGATTACATGATAAAGAAGTCATTGGCTGGAAGGCTTGCAAACCCTGATCTACAGAAGGAAACTATGACCAAACAACCAATAACAACAAAAATAAGGAGTGAATACCCTCAGAGAATGCAGGCAGACCCATTCCCAATTTCAAGGGAATTCATACACCTCCAGAGAGCCTGATGAAATCACCCCATTGATTATGCCCACAAAGAACAGAGATTTTAGCGGGTGGTACAAGAAAATGCTGAAGTAGATAATGAGGATCCTCTCTCTCTCCGTCAAACCCATCACCAGCCCCGGGTAGCTGCTGTCAACACTGATAGAGTTTGATGGGGGCCTCCTCGGAGTGTGGAAAGCCATGCAGCTCCAATTAAATCACCAAAATACCACTAATTTGTGGTGACCTCAGTGATAATGAGTCTTATTAATGTCCTGCCACTGGCAGCTGAGAATTCTACATAAGCCTGTTTCACCCTCCAAATAAACTGGGGAATATTGTCCTGCCACTGAAAGAGTAATTATGTTTGCCCTGTCACCAGGGCTTCTCACAATGATGATCTGCAATAAATCCAGCTTACTGAATGTAAACTTTATAGCTAGAATTGAAGACCTGACTAGAATGGATTGATGGGCCAAAGAGTGGTGAATCTAATTGATGGTGAAGGAGACTTTTGCAGCGTATTGCTGTCTACTTCAGAGACTAAATCAGACTTGTAGTGAAAGGCGTTTATGTCTGAGTGCCAGATAAGCAAAGGAGATATAGAAGACAATCACAGGGTTAATGTGCTTTTTCTTGCAGATCTCAACGCAACTGTGAGATTGTTCTTAAGTAAAAGTTAATATTTCTTTATCTCAGCAAAACCTGTAAAATATTCTTTCCTAGCACCAGACCCATAATATTAGAAATCTCTTAAACTTTCAATATTCTGAAGCACAGCCTGTTGCAGTGAAGGTTTTGGTGAACAATATGGACGTGCCACAGACCCACAATACTTTGGCTGTTGCTGCATCTGAGATAATGGAAATTTTGTCTTCAGCAGAGAAGGTACAGAAGTCTACATGCCAGGGGAGTACATATCATGAATGCAGATTAGGAATATAGGCATGTGAGCTCCGAAATTTTTGACTGACAAATGAATGAGAGTTTATTCTGCAGACCAAAGGAGAGAATTTATTGATATTATATTCTCAATGCAAAATTTTGAGCCAAGTTTTGGAGATTCAAATAAAAACATTGTACAATTTGTTGCCCACTCATTTCGAGGGAAAATCATGAAAGGGTGCAAGGAAAGTAAATCTAATCATGCTATTATTTCATTGGTTGAGCTTGCAGCAGAAGTGATGTGCATTTAACATTTATGCCTTCATAATTATCTGTAATGTCAATTTAAATCTACTGAATGAATAGGAAAGTTTGTACTGCAATCTACTTATATGTCATCATTCTTTTATTAGATCATTTTGTTACTAATAGATTTTGAAACATTGGCTCATTTAGAGTGATCTTATTATTTGTGGTACATGTGGAACCAATATACTCAGTGACTAAATCAGGACATTAATAAATGTGCTTCAGTCAAATATCTGCTTGTCATTTCTCTCACCATGTAAATACCAAGCAATAATGTTTCTTTTTTAATGATAAATGTAAATGACTCATTTAATGACTAGCTTTCGCCATGTGCAGACAAATTTGACAGCCTCTCCAATCATGATGGCTAAATGGCAAAACATAATCTTTTGTTGTCACATCACATAATCAAGTCAACTAGCTGACATCAAATTTTGCAAATACAAAGAAAACATTTCTGTAAATGGGATCAGAGCGCAAAACTCAATCTCTCAACCAGACTTTACTATTTCTGAGGCAGAAGCGAAATGAACCTTGTGCTCAGACTTTGCTCGTAATGTGAATGTTCAGATAGTTAAAAGACCGTTTAATTAGGGGTGATAAGCTGAAGGATAATGGGCACATTTGTATCTTCACATAACAATATGTATTGCAACCATAAGAAAATTCAAGATGCGTTATTTAGTGGTGCTGTGTTAAATAGTAGAAAGCTTTTATGAGACTTGTTTTTGCCACTCATTCAATGATAGCATCTTACATATGTATAGAGGTTTTAAAGTAATAAAACATGGCAAGCTGCTTCAGACGAGATATTCAAATATAATTTGACAAGAAGCTGTAAAAGAAAATATGAGGCCAAATGATGAAAAGCTTAACTACAGAAGAAAGTTTTAAGAACCATCTT
Organism: Rhincodon typus; assembly: GCF_021869965.1. Taxonomy (NCBI): domain Eukaryota; kingdom Metazoa; phylum Chordata; class Chondrichthyes; order Orectolobiformes; family Rhincodontidae; genus Rhincodon; species Rhincodon typus. The sequence goes on from NC_063332.1 coordinate 102,066,602, forward strand.
AAATTAAAGACAGGTAGAAATATGGAAAGGTTGAAATTAGGAATTTCAAAGCAAAGGCCGAGGCAGCTGATGGTATGACATCCAATTATTGTGCATTAAAACTAGGGATGCATAAGGGGCCAGAAGTGGAGGAAAGTATGGATCTTGGACATTTATAGGGCTGGAAGACATTACAGAGATCAGAGGGATCGGGCCATGGAGGAACATGACAATTAGGAAGAGTGTTTTTATTCACTTGTGGGTCATGTCTATCATTGGATGGCTAGCATTTATTGCTCATCTCTAGTTGCCCTTAAGAAGGTGGCGGTGAGCTGCCTCGTGAATCCCTACAGTGCATGTGCTGTAGGTAGACTGACAATGCAATGAGGGAGGGAATTCCAGGATTTTGACACATCTACACTGAAGGAAAGACAAAATATTTCCAAGTCAGGATAGTGAGTGATTTGGAGGGGAACTTGCAGGTGATGGTATTCCCATGAATCTACCACTTTTGTCCTTCTAGATGGAAGTTTTCAAGGGTTTGGAATGTGCTGTCTAAGAATCTTTGGTAAATTTCTGCAGTGCATCCTGTAGATAGTACACACTTTTACTACTGAGCTTTGTTGATGGAGGGAGTGGATGCTTGTGGATGTGGTGCCAATGTTGCATTCATTCAGGCAAGACGGCAGTATTGCATCACACTCCTGACTTGAGCCTTGTAGCTGGTGGACAGGCTTTGGGAAGTCAGGAGGTGAGTTATTTACTGAAGTATTCCTAGCATCTGACCTGTTCTTGTAGCCACTGTGTTTATACGGTGAGTCAAGTTTAGTGTCGAGTGATGCGCAGGCTAGGTGGATTAGCCATGGGAAATGCAGGGTTACAGGGATGGGATGGGCCTGGGTGGGATGCTCTTCAGGAGGTCAATGCAGATTCGATGGGCTAAACGGCCTCCTTCCAAAGAACATCCCACCTAGACCCTACCCAATCCCTCGAATCCTGCATTTTCCATGGCTAATCCTTCTAGCCTGCACATCCCTGTACATTAAACTTGACTCACCGTACAAAACACAGTGGCTACATTAAGCAGGTCAGATGCTACAAATACTGCAATAAGGAACTTACCTCCTTCCAGCAAGATGGCGGCAGAGTAAGACAATTCTGCCGGAGCTCTACGGCTCCACCTGTTCTTTTTCTTTTTCTCCCTCTTTTTCTCTCCCGTTATACCCAGAGATGAATCCTGAAGCAGTGACAGGTGCAGGGAGTGAGTCCCAGAGCAGCGCAGGCAGCAAGTTCTGGAGCAGCGCGGACAGTGAATCCCGAAGCAGCGTGGACAGCGAGTCCCGGAGCAGCACAGGCAGCGAGTCCCGGAGCAGCGCGGGAAGCGAGTCCCGGAGCAGCGCAGGAAGCGAGTCCTGGAGTAGCGCGGGCAGTGAGTCCCAGAGCAGTGCAGGCAGTGAGTCCCGGAGCAGTGAGTCCCAGGCAGAGGCTGGCGTGGGGAAAGCAGTCCTGGAACTTAACTTAGAGCACTGAGTGCTGGTATGGATCAGACTGGAGGCTTGGAGCGGAGCAGGGAATGCTATTCGACCATGTTTGGAGGACCTGCGCTGAGGTTCTGCAATCTAAGTTTATTTGATTTTTTTTAATCTGACTGTAATGTCATTCCTTTAATGATGTCTAACTTATTTTTAAAACTCTGTAAAGTAATGCAACTACTTTTTATTCCTCTTTGTTTCCATGATTTGTGGGTAGGTACTTGTACCTAAGATGATACCATAAGAGACAGACATTGTAAAAGCTTTTCACTGTACTTCTACAATGGAGTTCACATGTCAGTGAAGGATATTCTATTCTATTCCATACTGTAGGGAGTCGATAATATCATTCAATGATAAGTTGAGTTTCTGGTCAATAGTAACCCCAAAATGGCAGGTTCAGTGATGATAACACCATTAAATATCAAAGGGCAATGGCGGTAGATTATCTTTTATTAGAGATGATCATTGCCTGGCACAAATGTTGCTTAACTTGATATTGTCCAGATTACGTTGCGTTTGTAGATAAACTGCTTCAGTATCTGAGGAGTCGAAATGGTGCTGAACATTGTGAATATCAGTGAACATTCCCATTTCTGACCTTACGATGGAGGGAAGGTCATTGATGAAGCAGCTGAAAATGTTTGGGCCTAGGACACAACCCTGAGGAACTCCTGCAGAGATGTCCTGGAGCTGAGATGACTGACCTCCCACAAATACAACTATCTTCCCATGTGCCAGGTATAACTACAACCACCGGAGCGTTTGCCCCCGAAACCCATTGATTCCAGTTTTACTAGGGCTCCTTGATGCCATGCTCAGTCGAAATCAGTCTTGATATCAAGGTCTGTCATTCTCACCTCACCTCTGGAATTCAGTTCTTTTGTGCATGTTTGAACCGAGGCTGTAATGAGATCAAGAGCTGAGTGGCCCTGGCGGAACCCAAACTGGGTGTCACTGAGTGGGTTATTTCTGAGCAGGTGCTGCTCGATAGCACTGTTGATGACACTATCCATCACTTTTCTGATGCTCGATAGTAGACTGATGGGGCGGTAATTGACCGGGTTGGGTTTGTCCTGCTTTCTGCATATGGGATATAGCCAGGCAATTTTCCACATTGTCAGGTAGATGTCAATGTTGTGTTTTGATCAGGAGTGAAAACATTTCAATAAGCACAGGGTTGATGAGTGAAAGCTAAAGGATTCTTAAGAGTGTGGCCATCAAGTTAAGCCTGGTATTTATTATATAACCTTGGCTGACCAGAGGCAGTCGTGATTGGCCTTCTTCCTGAACTGCCATAATACCTTCTGCAAAAGATGCTTCCATAATGCAGACATATTAATTTACAGCATGAAAATTGAAATATGTTTCTTTGGGGTTATGTATGTAAAAATATTGAAAATAGATGTTTGAACAAGAAAAGCTAGTAGCTTATTATGCAACAGTTTGCAAAGTGTTACTGCCAATCAACATGATACCTCATCACAATTTTCTTCTGATTCATTTTATAAAATACCAACTCATTAACAGAGTAACGCAACACTGATTTTTCTTCTTTGGATTATTTTCATTATGACTTGACTGTCATCAGCAGGAAATACCAGTTGTAGAGATACAAGAATAAACAAGTCTTTATTATTAGGTCTCAATTATTAGCCAATTTGTTAAGCCTGATTTACTGGCCTAGACAGCGAAATGAGATTACAATGCATGCTCAAGAATAGAAATTATTGATCTGATGCTTCAAATGCAATTTAAATGTAACAAAGTATGTAACAATACAGCAAATTACATTGCAGTTTCAAGACAGAAACAGGAGGGATCTGCTTTCTTTCTCCCAGTTTGGAAGCACAGCGATGAAACATACCTTGGCTTTGCAAACCTGACCAAGGAGAAAAGTGCCCTGGGCAGTCAGATCTTTTTACAGGGTGCCTGGATTCTCCAGGGAGCAGGCCAGGACAACTTGGAATGAAAGCGAAGGTTATTGGCAGTACATCTGAACTGGGCACAAAGCCTGCCCTTGTGCATTAGCACTGTACTGCAGTTTAATAAAAAATGAACCAAACCAAAATGTCCCTGCAGCACTCACCCCTCACATTTCCTCCCACCAAACATACCACCTCCCCATGCATGCCTCAAATGCCATGCTCCTCTACCCACTCCATCACTCATCATACCATCCATGTTACCCTATGACCCTCTACCCACCCTATGGCCCTGTATGCCCTCTATTTTAAACTAATCTTCTGTACCAACCACTCTGGCCTTTAATAACCCCTGTGCTAAAGCAGGCTAATCCTGCACCTGACAACTAACAGCCTTTTTTCTGCTCTGTCCTTCAAAATTGACCTAATATCCACAATGGGAAAACATCAGGAGTCATGTTGGCATGAAGCAATGCTAGAGGTCTATTGGTATTATGATTATTTTTAGAAAATATTATTAATAAAACAGAATAACTGAAATAATTTTAACTAATCTCCTGAAAAAAACAAGTTTTTGTATATTAAGATCATTGACAGCTTTAGCGGTTCTATTGTATTTATGCTCTCTGAGACAAATTCTTATTCATTTGTTCACTTTCTAAATAGTACCTTAAACTCCCTCAATAATATTCGCCCATTCCTCTGTCCCCCAACATGTATGGCATCTGAATGTCCCAGGGACACCTAGCCCCTTTAAAGTGGCTTCTAAAGGAGTACCTGGCTTCTCAAAATAAATTCATGCAATCAGACCTGATCTTCAGCAGGTATACCAACTGGAGGCAGCTGACCATTTAAATAGCCACTGTATTTTGACATTTTTCTTATCAATCAGCACTACTTCCTTAAGCAGTCCAAATATTAAGTGTTGGCAAAGTTCAGATTATGATCATTTCAGCATTGCCTAGAGAAATCAGAGAATGGCAAAATAGGGCAAAGTCAGCATGGTTTCATCAAAAGGAGGTCATGCCTGACAAATTTGTTAGAGTTTTTTGAAGAAGCAATGAGCGGGTTAGACCAAGAAGAAGCAGTGGATATTATCTACCTGGACTTCCAGAAGGCCTTTGACAAGGTGCCGCACAGGAAGCTGCTGAGTAAGATAAGGGCCCGTGGTGTTAGAGGCAAGGTGCTAGCATGGATAGAAAATTGGCTGTCTGGCAGAAAGCAGAGAGTGGGGTTAAAAGGGTCTTTCTCAGGATGGTAGCTGGTAACATGTGGCATTCCACAAGGGTCAGTGTTGGGACCACAACTTTTCACTTTACATATTAATGATCGAGATGAAGGAATTGAGGGCATTCTGGATAAGTTTGCAGATGATAGGTGGAGGGACAGGTAGTATTTAGGATGGAGTGAGGCTGAAGAAGGATTTAGACAGGTTAGGAGAGTGGACAAAGAAGTGGCAGATGGAACACAATGTGGGTAAATGTGAGGTCATGCACTTTGGTAAGAAGAATAGAGGTATGGACTATCTTCCAAGTGGGGAGAAAATTCAGAAGTCTGAAGTGCAAAGGGATTTGGGAGTTCTAGTCCAGGATTCTCTTAAGGTAAATTGCAGGTTGAGTCGCTAGTTAGGAAGGCATATACAATGTTGGCATTTATTTCGACTGGACTAGAATATAAAAGCAGGGATGTACTTCTGAGGTTCTATAAGGCTCTGGTCTCACCACATTTAGAGAGTATTGTGTGCAGCTTTGGGCCCCATTCCTCAGGAAGGATACACTGGCCCTGGAGCGAGTCCAGAGGAGGTTCATGAGAATGATCCTAGGAAAGAAAGGCTTAATAAATGGAGGAATGTTTGAGGACTTTGGGTCTATACTCCATGGAGTTTAGAAGGATGAGGTGGAGAGAGGATCTAATTGAAACATACAGAATACTGAATGGTCTGGATAGAGTGGACGTTGGGAAGATGTTTCCATTGGTAGGAGAGACTAGAGCCCAAGGACACAGCCTTAGAGTAAAGGGAAGATCCTTTAGAATGGAGATAAGGGAAACTTCTTCAGCCAGAGAGTGGTGAATCTATGGAATTCACTGAAGGCACAGAAGGCTGTGGAGGCCAGGTCATTGAGTATATTTAAGATGGAGAAAGATAGGTTCTTGATTGTCAAGGGGATCAAGTGTTATGGAGAGAAAGCAGAAGAATGGAATTGAGAAACTTATCAGTCATGATTGAATGGCGAAGCAGACTCGATGGGCTGAATGGATTAATTTCTGCTCCTATATCTTATGGTATTATGGTCTAATGGACTGCAAGGAAATGTAGAAATAGATTCATGGGTAACTTTCAAAAGGGAATTGGACAAATATTTGACAAAGGAATTATTTTAGAGCTACGCAAAAGACTAATTTGACAACTCTTTCAGGGAGTCAGAGTAGGTAGACATTTTCTAATCAACTGTTTTAAGATGTTGCTACACACCTCCTGGAGGTGGTGCTTTGAACGCAAGTCTTCTGGGTCAGTGGTAGGGATACTACCACTGTACCTCAAGAGCTCAAGCCAGGGGTGGTCCAAATAGCCTCCTCTTTAATGCAACACTCTATAACCCTTAGGAGCAGTGAGAAAAGCTTGAAAATAATCCAGCAACTGATTTACCTTCCTTCTTTAGGTAGTTTAGAGGTTCAAGTCTTCCTTACCATCAACCACTCTGCTGCTGGTTTGATCTGTCAATTGGCTAATGCTAAATATCAGCCTTATTAATTGCCTCAACAATCTTTCCAGACTTCACATTTATGGTAATGACACAGGCCTTTGATCAGTGTGCACTCTGATGGATTTCTTGCCCTTCCAATTGGGAGCTGCCTGTATGATGGTTAATCAGATATTGTTCCAGAAAATGGTCTGCGCCAGTCATCATCAGGAAGCCAAAAAGATGCCCTATCAATTTCTTCCTGATTTGATCTGTAAATGAATATCACTGCTAGGCTTTCTGGGTTACCCATCCAGTGCTTGACTATTGCATAACTTTACGTTATCGTTATCACAGGAAATAATAATTTACATTGTGTATGAATAAGTCCACTCTGCATTTACTGATTAAAGTGGATGTTTACAAATAGGAAATAACTCTAAATCAGGATGTGCAGGGAAGGACGAATTAAAAGAGTTACATTGACAAAGGAAGGGATATTTCTGCTCCTATCTCTTATGGTCTTATGGATACTTAGGAAATTATTCATGCTATAAAATTGACAGATATCTAGGTGCAATGGGTTTTGTCCTAGGGTCTCACAAAGAATTGATTATTGATGTAATAGTCTATTGCTTTTATTTTACCAAATTTCTATTGATGCTGGAAGAGTGCCATTAGATTTGCAAGAAACAAGAAAGGCAGAAATCAGGAATACATGGGGCTTCAAGGTTAATGTCTGTCACATGGAAAATGGTAAAATCCTTTATGAAGGAAGATTTAGTGGGGCATTTAGAAAATACCAATGTGACCAGGCTGAGTCAGCATAGTTTATTTGAATAAGTAATGAGCAATTTGAATAAAGAGGTTCCTGTGGTTATGTTGTACTTAGATTTCCAGAAAGCAATTGATGAAGTGCTACACCAAAGGTCAGTCTGTAAGATTAGAACTCCTGGTGTAAAGGCAGCGTAATCTTAAGGATAGAGGATTGGCTACTAGGTGGTAATAGGTCATTTTCAGGTTGGTAAGATGAGGCATGTAAAATGTGAGGGAAACTGTTGCTGGTCCTCAATTATTTATGATCTATATTAATAACTTGACTGAAGGATCCAAATGTATGGTTGCTAAATTTGCTGATGGCACAAGGACAGGAGAAACTTAAACTTAACAGGGCTATCAGTTCAAACAGACCCCTTTGTGATATTATAGACTTCAGAGCTTTAATAACTGTTCATAGATTGAATGAATCAACAAAAGATAAACTATTACACACTGTCTGAAATAAACAGAGATGCAAGTAATTAGCCAAGTCTCGGCAAGATTACATAAACACATTGGCTTTGACACCTGCTTGATAAACTGGATGCTTTATTGCCACAAGGAAACTGATTGTCGTGCAGAAGAATTGAAGTTAACCTCAAGAAAGCTGTATCTTCAAACAGACAGTCAATGCCAATATGACAAGAAACAAAGAAATTGCTTTTGATAAGACAAGCTGCAGTCTTGCAGTAATTTGGATGAACGACTCTTAAAAAAAATCATCTATGTATCACCTGAGAGACTGAAGGATGAAAGGTTGTATAAGAATCGAACACCAGAACAACTCAGCCGCAGAACTTTGAAGAACAAATTGAGCAAGGATCAAACCCTGGAGACAACTCCCATCCCAAGTGACAGGCCACCAATGGTTGAAGTCCTGGCTAGATTTCACCATAAATCGGGGAAAAGCTGAGTTGGATCACAGGCTTGTACTTGCTGACTTGAGGGGTCTTATATTTGGTTGCTACATGCAATAAATTTCCAATTATTTATTCAGTACTTGATTGTCTCTGAGAATTCTTAACAAGTAGGCAAATTAAAGGTAACTTATGGTGCTTTACCCACAACACCTTTATCATTGAAATGAGGAAATTATCTTGCAATGCGTGTCTTTATGATATAAATAAGCAGTGGTTTGATACAACAGAGTGGCCTGCTTAGCCATTTCAGAGGGCAAGAAAGAGCCAATCTCACTGTACAGTTCTGAAGTCATTAGGAGACTAGGCCAGGTAGGGTAAGAACAGCAAAATTTCCTTTACTCAAGGATATCAGTGAAATTGATGGATTTTATGAGAATCAATAATCATCATCTTATGATCACCACTGCTGATAATTGCTTTTAATTCCATATTTGTTAAATGAATTTTCACGTTCCACCAGTTGCCACGTCACCAAATCATTAGCCTGGGAGCCCATTACCTCGCTGCCCCTACTCCCTAGTAATTGCGTAAGGTTCCTTTCCAAGGCACCTTCTAAAACTCACAACCTCTCCCACATAGGAGGACAAGGACAGTAGATATATGTTAACACCAACACGTGTAAGTTCCTCAGCAAGTCACGCGCTATCCTGACTGGGAGCCACAGTGTTATTCCCTCACTGTTACTGGATCAGAATCCTGGAAACCTCATCCTAACAGCACTGTGCATGCATTTACAGCAACTGGATAGCAGTAGCTCAAAAAGGAAGCTCACCACCACCTTAGCAATGGCAATTCAGAATGGACAATAATTGTTGGACTAGAAAACGATGCCCGTAACCCATTAGAGAATCTGAGTAAAGTAGAAGTAATTGTGAAATGTCAAGCAGTAAAATTATTTCACAATCTGACCTTTAAGTTTAATATAAAACCTGCTGCGTCTTTATGTTAAAAAGCATCTGTGCTTGTAGTTTCAGTTGATGCTTTTCTGATATGCCACTAAGTGATACTCTTAAAGCACTGCTTGACTGTACAACCGTCATTATCAAAATGGATCATTAAGCCATTAAGTGTTCCAAAAGGTTATCAATGAGCTAGTTGTCTTCGAAGTGAAAATGCTTGTTTTGTTTTCTAAGTAAGGGATGAGGTACTTGAAATAATTTAAATGGATTGAATGAGCTATCATAATAAACAGCTCTTTGGACATGTTGTGAAGGTAGGAATAGAGACTTAGAACTTTATTACACCTTAGCATGCCTCCTGCAGTTTGCTTTTGGTGAATGGTGATTGAGTTGTCAAGGAAAACATAAAGGATAAGGGAGGAGAGTGAGACCTTGGGTCAGCGTAAGTTAGAACTAAGGTGCCAGTGGGAATACAAGGATCCATGGGAATGAGTGGAGTGGTATAGATTTTCATGGAAAGTGTGAAGGACCATTGGAGGTGGCTAGGGGAGCATGGACTTACATGGCTCGACTACCACGAGGAGTAAGTGGATTCAGTGAGGAGGTCTGAAAGCTGACCACTAGATATTAAACAAAATGAACATGATAAAGCTCAAGTGAACTGGGGCCTGTGGCTGTGCTGCTCAGTGATTGAGGGAAACAGGCTTACCTCTACCCTCAGCTGCTACCCCAACACCCCAAATGAAGGCCCTGCTTCTGCACACTGCCCTGAGAATGAAAATCCAGGCTCTTGTCTCAGGAAATGGGACGAATCAATTAGAACTGAGCTATGGTGGGCTTCATTCAGATGATTGTGAATTTTCAGTATTGTGCATCTCAAAGCATGATGAATACTCTGTCATTGTGTACATATTCAAGACTGAGATTGATGAACTTTTTGGACAGTAGAGTGTTAAGAGATTTAGGATTTGGTGGGAAAGTAGAATTGGTGTAGACAATCAGCCATGATTTTGTTGAATATTGGATATGTTCTTGGGGATGTGCATTCTGTGGTCATGGTCTTATCATCTTCCTTTTTCTTATGAATGAATATCTGAGGTCTGAAAATTTGTTAGTCTTGAATTAAATTTAAACTCACAACCAGATTTATAATAGGCTGTAACTGTGACTTCTTTCGAACAAAGTCCTACTTACTACAAAATCAATAATTATTTGGGTATATAGATTTTCTAATTACACCTCAATTAACCATATAACTGAGGTTTTTAGCCTCTGAACAATAAAATTGTGCAGCTGGGTTTTGTTTCGGTAAAATTTCTGACTCAGGCTTTCGCCTAGCAAATGGCGATTTTTAGGAATTGATTTACATAATTTTTGATCTGAATGGGCGAGTGCTGTGGGACAAGCCATTCACTCGTTTACAATCTCTGTACCCCTTTCACTTCCCTCTCCAGGGAGTATACTCCCTGTGATTTTTTCCTCCTCTTGCTCTAACAGTAGCCTGCTGGACCAACAAGTGCTGATAATATAGAGTGAATTAACTTGGTCAGATCTACGTTGAATAGGATCTGCTGCCTCCAAATGGCAGTCGTGTCTGTGCAGTGAAGCAAAGTAGCTGTCAGACCAAAACTGTGTCTTCCTTTTTTTGTCAATGACCAAGCTCGAGGGGCTTGTCCATTTAGCCAGAGACAGCACAAGAATGTATACTCCTCACTAGGCTGAGTGTAAGTTTCTGGGGCAAGTTATCCGTAGAAAGAGATGCCCATCTTACATGACAAGGTGTAGTGTGATATTATAGACTTCAACACTTTAATAGCTATTCATGGGCTGAATGAATCAACAAAGGATAATCTATTACACACAGCAATAACTCTGTCAAAAAGAAATTGTTAAGGAACAAAGACAAGCTATTGTACGGGGGCTTGAGCGATTAGCCATGTCTTGGCAAGATTACATAAATTGAACAGCTTATACACCTACCTGATAAACTGAATGCTTTAACGCCATAATAAACAATGATTGCCCTGCAGAAGAATTTAGGGAGTTAACGACATGAAAGTAGTTAGTTCAAACAGACAGACAATGCCAAATGTAACAAAAAAACAAAATGCTTGTGATAAGGAAGCCAACTGCAGACTTGCAGTATTTGAATGAAATGACTTTAAAAAAATTTATCGATATATCACCTGAGAGACTGGAAAGATGAAAGTCTGCATAAGAATCGAACACCAGAACAACTGAACAGCAGAACTTTGAAGAACAACATTGAGCAAGGATCAAACCCTGGAGGCTTCCCCCAGTGACAGACTACCGTTGTTTGAAGTCCTGGCCAGATTTCACCATTAATCAGATGATAGCTAAATTGGATTGCAGGCTTATACTTGCTGACTTGAGAGGTCTTATTTTTGGTTGCTACAAGCGATAAAGCTTGAATTATTGCTTCATTATTTGATTGTGAGATTTCTTAATAAATATCCGAACTAAAGGTAACATGGTGATTTGCCCACAACGGTAGTTTATTACATGACAGCAAAAAGTACAATTAACATTAACCAGCTAAGACAGAATTACAACTATTCAGAGCCAAAGATAAGTCATCTGTCTTCATTCAGACTTTGTGTCGTACTGCCCAATTCTCCACCCAGGGATAATCTTACAGAAATAGTTCAATGGAACTGTACATCAATGCAACAGAGCAAACAGCGCATTGGTTTAATATTTCACCTGAAAAGTGTCAACTCTCACATGGCAATACATCTCAGCACTGCAATGAAGTGACAGCCCTCTAGACTATACCCTGAGGGCATTAGTGGCACTTGTACTCACTTCAATCTCCTAACTCAGAAGTGAAAAGTGCTATCTTTTGGCTGAGTCAAATCACATTTCTGTCCAACGGTTCCAGTTATTCGACAAAGCCTAATTTGTAATATATTGTGATGTGTCACTGATAATGTGACTGTGATATCTTTAGGAGAGAAGACATCAAACTTGAAGAAAGATACAAAGAGAGAAGTCTTAGACACTACACTAGAGAAAGGTATTTTGTAGTTTGCATGGTTCATATATAAATATAGGACTGTGAGAGTGCATTAGTAGTGGAAGAATATTAATTTGAGATAAGGAGCCAACAGCCACCCACAACTCAGACATGTCCTAAACAACTATCTCAAAGTGCAGGTGAAATTTTGGCTAAAAGAACAAGGTAAAGCATAGATATTAAAAGAAGAATAGAGAATTCACTGAGTGTCCTGGAGACTTGGCTCACTCCTGCCATACCTGACTGTGCTTTGCAAACTGAGGGGTTCTCCATGCATCGCATGGACTGCACAGCATCCTCGGGTAAGGCAAAGGGCGGTGGGGTATGCTTCCTGATCAACATCTCCTGGTGCTCGAACGTAGTGGCCCTGGCAAGCCATTGCTCCCTAGATCTGGAATACCGTATAGTAAAATGCCATCCCTGTTACCTGCTGCGCCGGTTCACCTCCACCACCCTGACAGCATCTGCATACCACCCCATGAGGATGTGAAGAATGCCCTGGATGAAATTTACATCGCCACACACACCAGAGATGAAATCCCCCAAGGCTTTATTCATCGTGGTCAGCAATTTCAACCAAGCCAACCTCAAGAAGGTGCTGCCAAAGTACCACCAACACATTTCCTGCCCCACCAGAGGACTGAACATCCTGGACCACTGCTACACAATCATCAAAGATGCCTACCGCTCCAATCTCTGCTCACACTTTGGAAAATCTGATCACAGTGCTGTGCTCCTCCTCCCAGCTTACAAGCAGAAGCTGAAACAGGAGGATTCTTCACAGAAAGAATTACAATGCTGGTCTGAGGCAGCGGGAGAGTTGTTTGGAATTGTTGGACTGAACTGTATTCAAGTACTCAGCGGAAAACCTGGACGAGTATGCCACCATCGTTATGGACTTCATTAACAAATGCATGGAGGACTGCATGACAAAGAAGTCAATCTGGCTGCTCCCCAGCTGGAAACCTTGGATGAACATGGAAACCCAGTCCTGGCTGAAGACCAGGCATGCAGCATTCATGTTAGATGACCCAGACCTATACAGGAAATCCAGATATGACCTCTGCAAAACCATCAGGCATGACAAGAAGCAGTACCAGATCAAATTAGAGTCCCAAACCAACCATACGGACACCCACCGCTTGTGACAAGGTCTAACCAACATAACGGGATACAAAATGAAGCAGAGCAAGATAGCGGATAAAAACATATCCCTCCCTGATGCACTCAATTCTTTCTATGCTCAGTTCGAGCAGAATGCCAGTGGTGCAATGTTACTTGCCCTAACAGCCCTGGATACATCTGTGCCCACTGTCACCGCTGCAGACGTCAGATCGGTCTTCCTGGGAGTCAGCTCAAGGAAAGTGATGGGCCCAGACAGAGTCCCTGGCCGAGCACTTAGATCCTGTGCAGACCAGCTGGTGGAGGTATTCACCGACATCTGCAACCTCTCCCTCCTTCAAGCCATAGATCCCATCTGCTTCAAGAAGACCACCATCATCCCTGTACCTAAGAAAACATGCTACATATCTTAATGACTACCGCCCAGTGGCTCTGATCTCCAAAATTATGAAGTCCTGCAAGAGGTTGGTCATGGCCCACATCAACTCTAGCCTCTCAGCCCACCTCAATCCCCTACAATTTGCCTACCCCGAAACAGGTCCACAGCAGACACCATTTTCCCAGCTCTGCACTCATCCCTGACTGTGAATGTATGAATAAGATTCTGCATGAGAAAAAAATGCAAATGAGAATGGAGTAAGAACAAGATTACCCCTAAGCTTCTAAGATCCGCTGTTCAAATTATCTTCATTGGATAGTAGCCTACGCAATGTAATGCATATTAAGTTTTATGATTTGAATAAAAGTAAAATTTCCAATTTTAATAAATGCACATTTCTTTTAAAAAGCTTGACATTTTTATATGTGACTCTAGGACATTTAAAAGCAAATTCTGAAATGTAAGTAAAACTGACATCATAGTATATTTGATATTATACTCTTCATTGTGATTTGTCATGAACACATTATTAAGTGGAAATATAATTGTGAAAAATCTCAATTTTGTTTTGTATCATGTAATACATAACAATGAATTTCAACATTTGAGATTTTACTGTAGATATCACAAGTAGAATGTCATTCCTCATTATTTATCGCTTTGTCCTTTTGAATTCCCTTTATGGAGAGTAAAAGACTAGGTGTAGAAAATAGGTCAGTAATGGAAAAAGAATTAAAAAATGATATTTTAGAAATGTCTAGTATCACTCCTTTGTGATATTAAACCAATGGTCTAATAAACTAACTCTTCCCAAATGTGAAATTTGGTGGCCTTCGATAAAACCTTTTATGTGTCACTCAGTGTCCTGCAGTCACATATAATGAAGATCACTGCTTGAGATGCCTATTGTGATTTGTATGACTGAGATACTTCCTTTTTGTTAAGGACATGATCTCTGATTTGGTTGAATGACCACAGATGCTTCCTGCATGCTTTAGGACGTTGGAGAGTTAAACCTGACATTTTTCAGTCTATTTAAATTGATTTCTGTTGTCTACTTGCTGTCCTGTGACTGAGATCTGTAGCAGCTTTTGTGTATATAAATCACTCCTTCTATCACCAGCAGACAAGTGCTCTGCCACTTTCTATTCAGTTTCTTCTACTGTTAAGGGAAGTGAAATACACATCTCTGGTTTTTGCCTTTGTTACACAAACAGGTCAAAGGAAATCAATAATTTGCAGCAAGCTCCATATCTGTCTTATAAACTCTTATCTCTTGGGCTAAGTGGTGTCTCAGCAAAGCACTATAAAATTCTACCGCCCTTGGAAAGAGCCAAGGAAATCAGGCAATAATATCATATATACACAATGAAAACTCTCTATTTTCTCATGGGATCAAAGTAAAAAGTTTGACCCACAATAGCTTGCATTGATTGATAATTTTATGAGTACTGATATGATCAACATCTGAAAACGTTTTCCATCTATTTATTTCAATTAATGTTGTACACTCTGACAAAACTTCAAAACCGCCAATGTATTACCTTGAAGTCAAATGGGAATGGCAACCCAGAGAGATGTTTAATGCATAGCCAATTACCATAGTCTAGTTCCCTTGGGTGAAGGCCAATGACCATGCAAAGTGACCTCCCAGTGGGAAAGTCCACCTGCAAGAAGGAGATTCATTGCTGCAGCATAAGCAGGAAAATTCAGCTTAATCTAAGCACTTAAAACAGACTTATCAATTTGTTATTAAACGACAGCTTAGTTTATTTCAAGCACATTTACTTTGAAATCTAAATGGGAATTTCAAACAAACTTTGTCTGTGTTTGTGACCATCCTTAGTGAATCATAATTCTATCCGTCTCTGCCACTTCCAGTCCTCCCAGCAACATTTGAAGGTCGGGCTCCAGGGCCAAGCAGCCATTTAACACTGCGACATAGCAAGCTAAGGAAAATAGAACAGAGGTCACATTTCTCCATGTTCAACGTAATTTGCATACATGGCATCAGGTTTGACCACTGGGACAGAGAGTGGGATCAGCGGTACAGTGGAGTGTATCCCTAAGGAAAGTTTTGCCTGCACCTGTGCCAGATCCCCCAGGCAAGTCAGAGGCAGAAAACACACGTCACACTGCCTTAATTATTCCAATACTTATCCATTGCTGCTATTTCCCAGTAATATTGTAATCATCTCTTGATTCCCATGTTCACTATTTTGAGAATCCCCTTCCAGCATCTTATCGGCCTACAAAATTATTTGGTTTATATTATGTACCTTCTTTATTTAAATAAAATGCTTAACATTGTGAGGACACGTTACAGATAGAAATCGCTTGCTTCCAGTGAATGAGGACATATACATATGAAATTAAATGTAAAGCACGAGGGTTTTTACACAGCAGGTTGTGAGGCTGTGAGAGCATCACCAGAATTTGTGATTGAAACAGAGGGCTATGGGGACAACTGTTAACCATAAGAAAAACACATAAGAACAAGTTGAAAATTGGCAACTTGTACTCTTAGACCCAGTTTCCAGTAGTTCTGCTAATTTACTAAATTAGTGAGACATTCTCAAGGGCAACTAGGGATGGCCAATAAATGTTGGCTACCCAATGTCGCCCATGTCCCATAGGAAAATTTTTTTTAAAACTGCCTCCTCTGAGTTTAAAATCCATCATAGAAAGTTTTGAATTTGAATTCAATAAAAAGGTGCCAACCAAAATGACTGAAATTTGACCTAAATTAATTGTAGACTCTCTGGACCCTCTCTATTGTCTTCAAAAGCAACACTGTAAATAAAACTAGCTTGGACCACTAAATTTCAGTTTAAAATGCTGCAGTGCGGGAAACGGCAGTTCAGGTGAAAGTTGATTATGGTGGGGAGCCAGTAAGAGCCAATTATTGCGAGCAAGATTTTTGATAATTTATTCTTTCATAGGGCATGGGCACAACTGGCAATGTCAGCATTTGTTGCCCATTCCGATATGCTTTTCAAATGAATGGCTTGTTAATGAACTTGAATCATGCAGCAAAGACTGAACTGTTGTAAATGTTGTCTGGCAGCCTTGTACCTTTCCTTAATTAATGTTAATAAACAGGGCACCAAAGGCAACTGTGGTTACTGCTGCAGCAATCATGTTAAAGAGGAGGCAGGAGATCTGAGATAACACAGTGTAGACCTGAAGGAACACAGCAGGCCAGGTAGCATCAGAGGAACAAGAAAACTGATGTTTCGTGTCGGGAGGTTAAGGTAAGACAAGGACTAGCCTTCGGGAACGAATTTGCTGCCCTGAATGTTGCATCTGGCTGTGCGAGAAGAACAGTGTAGACAGAAGTTCAAGTGTTTTAAGGAGGCTTTGAAGCAGTGCAATGTTGCATGATGATCAAAGAAATTCACCCGTGTCCCTTGCTCTTCTGTTTGTGACTGTGAAAGCGACAGTAGTCATTAATATTTTTGGACAGCGGGACTCTCTAGTCGTTAAAAAGTGATTTTTATAGTTTTCAATGTATTTAAATGGTCAGTGATACATTCTTCAAGTTTGCAGGTTCAAATATTTGTACTACAAAAAATGTAAAAAAGTTCAACAAAAGAAAATACATTAAAGCAGGTTAGAGCTTGCACACAGGGAAATTTAGGAAGAGGAGACAGTATATCTCAGATTTTCTTCTTCTACACAACAGCTTTCAAAAATGTGTTCTTATGATAAGAGTGGCATTGGAAAAACTGCATTTATTATCTAACACCAAAGATGGTGTTAGATCTTCTTTTTGAACTGTTGAAAATTCTTATAGAGATGTGGCTCCAACAAAGGTTCTCCTACATCGCGAATTCCAGGATATTGATCTAGGGTATGATTAAGAAAAGAGACATGCCGTTAATACCTTTCATCTTGTACCCATCAGGGCAAAAAACACAAGAATACCAAATCTCATTGATATTGATTGAGTGCTGATGAAGGAAATGTGATACTTGTCCAAGTGTGTGTGATGAGAGAGAACTTGAAGATGATAGTGCCCTTATAACACTATTATTTTCATCCTCACTTAACTGGGGTCACAGGCAAATGTGAATTTGTCAAAGCAACTTTGATAGATTGTGCAATGTATCCTTGGATGGCGCATGTTGCAACCAGCAAGTGAAAATATTAATTACAGGCTCCAGTTGCAAGGACACTTATGAATTCTGTTGAGACCATGATGGAATTTAAACACAAAAATGAGAATTTTAAATTTGAGGAATTGGATTGATGGTTGAATGGACCTTAGTGCAGGACACGATATGGGCGACAAGAGATTTGGATGAGTTGAAACTAGCCAGAGCAGCATTAGCATAGCTACATGTGGTGAGAAAGGCACAGCTAAGAGTTTCAGCAGCAGGTGGGCAATGTTTCAGAAAGAAATGAGCACCTTTCAGGATTTGGAAACGGAAATTTAATTCAGTGGCTATGAATGTGACTGTGAACAACTTGGTTCAACTTGAGACAATGGGGATGGGATTGGAGGCAAGGACAAAGAGTTGGTGGTGAGGGAAGGAAAGTTGGATTTGGTCTATTAAAGTTGAATTTGATGAAATTGCAGAACATCCAGGATTGGTTGTTGGATAATAGACTGACATCAGCGACAGTGGGACGGTTGAACTAGCTCAGGCCGGAATTCAAATCAGAGGTTAGGAATTGGCATCTCATTCCTGGTTGCAATATCATGTAATATAATTCAGGCAAACTTACATGGACTTTCAAACCTTTAACTAAAGGAAAACTAAGAAGCTAGCTTGCCATCCAACCTGACCTGAACCTCCAGAATTGTAACCGGATCATCCTTGCTGTGTCCATAAGTCTTTACTTCCCTGGTCCTCTACTGTGTCCATTTTGATAACTTGCCTTCACTTGAATTTCACTCTGTCCATTTTCAAATCTTTATTTCCCTTGCCTCTCACTGTGTCCATCTTCAAATCTTCACTTCATTTGTACCTCACTGTCTCCGTCTTTGGCACATTGCTCCCCTTGCCTCTCACTGTATCCATCTTTAAATCTTTATTTTCCCTCTCTCCCACTGTGTCCATCTTCAAATCTTCACTTCCCTTCTCCTTTGCTGTGCCAATCTTCAAATGTCCACTGCACTTGTCTGCTGCTCTTTCCACCTTCCCATTCTTCCCATTCACTGGCCAGCTGTTCAATCAACTTTGGAAGCATCGTTACATTTGAACTCTGGATGGTTTATTTATTAATTTCACCCAATTGAATCTCATTCTATATGAGTTAGTGTGTTCCATAACCTGCTGGTAGATTCAGCTCAGTGGGGGTTAGTTACATAGATGTCAAGGAGACTATAGTTGGTAATTTTGTGGCAAGTTAATAGAAATAAAGTGTCTGAAGAGCTTTCTTTTAAAGTTCTATTTCAGTTTGATAGATTTACGAGCGCATGAGAGGATGTGTATATTCATTTTTTCCCGAGTGGAATTTGAATGGCTGTTTCATTTTATTTTAACTTCATGAGAATACTAAAAGCTTCCAGTACAATTGCAGAGCTTCTGTGCTCTGTCCATATTGGATACTGGGTGAGTGGATAAGAAGGATGCACAGGCTGCATGGGAGATATAATTGATGTGGAGTGGATTAGGGACATGGAAGAACCATGAGATATGTAGAGACATCAAGAGGCATGGAAAGTACATGGAAGGTAGTAGTGACTACAAAAGGTAAATGAGAGCTATGAGTGGATTAAGAGAGGACACAGAGATATGGAGAGGTTTTAGTGAGGAGTGGAAAGGATCGGAAGAGATTTGAGGCGTGCAGAGGAAATTGTGATTTGTAGATTAATTGGTTCATGGAGAGGACATGTGGTCATGGATGGAGCACAAGGGTGACTGAAGGTTAGTGATGTTGAAGGGTGAGGAATGAAGGTTAGAGGGCCCGACAATCAAGCACAGACCTTAGTCATTGTCCAAGTGAAAGAATGTGAGGTTTCTAACTTGCCTGTCTCAGTATTCACATGGTGCTGTTCCCACCTCAGGCCTGCTTTGGGAGATAGTGGCCTGGACTCCAGTCCAACTCACTTTATTTCTCTCTGGGCAGTGATGGAGGGAAGAACAAATAACACATGGTTGTGATTTTATTCAGAACCCAGCAATGCAATATTGGGGAATGACCAGATTCCAATTCCCAAGTCAATATTGAACATTTGGCCTGAAGAACTATCAATACTGGAATATTTGTTACTTCACTGATTGTAGAGCAGATGAGCAAATAGTTGAGGAATAAACATGCTTCACATGAGACAACAGGACCAATCAAACTCATAACGTACATACAGCACCAGACCTGAATAAGATCCATTCATTTTATTAAATCTGGCAGTACAAGGTTTACTAATTTTGCAGAAAATAAGCAACAGTAATCCAAAGGCAAAGTGCTTTAGTTCTGAGACAACACTGTGTGGATTTCAATTTAGCACATACTAGAACACAGTCTTATTAGTTGTTAATTACTTAAGCCAGTATAACATCGCAGCTCCTGGTGGAAATTCTAACCCTCAGCCTCCCACACTTAAAAGTGACTGTGTTGTCAAATTTGAGAGGAGTCCCACTGCTCAATGTCAATCTCTGGAGCTCGTCATTACACCAGATTTTTAAGGCTGCATAGCCTGAGGCACTGTCTCCCTTTTGAACAGTAGTGTTTTTGAACTGTTCCCCTGCCATCCTCAGGTAACTAATTCTGATGTTTAAGGGAGCATGTCATGGAAATATGAACTTCCAAGACTTGCCCCTGACACTATCCCCTTTCACACTGTGATCCATAGTGTTATATTTAGTCAATGATAAACATACCAATGCTGTCTTCCAAAAGACAAATTCCTGAGTGCTGTTCACATTTAGTTTGCTCAGAATTGCTCAGTTTGACGTCTAGAAGAATCATCACTTTTAAATTCAAGAATGCTGTTTCGAAATGCAGTGTAAGTTGCTCATTAATGACTTATTGTTAACAGGCAGAAATCATTCTTTCTATCGCTTTGCCCAATATCTACCAATTTATTAATTTCATGACAACAGTGAAGCCTTAGAGTTGTGTTAACCACAGATGAATTATCTGTTGGAACTTTCCATTCTGACATTACCTCATATTTTAATTGCTCCTGCTTCTGGTGACTATGTCAGGAAGGTTACCTCCTTCATGCAACTTAGAATAATTAATGCTTTAATTTCTAAAAAAAGTTTAAGTATTCATTGTACTGTGGAGAAAGAAATTGCTAGAAAATATTAGACTGAGGAAAATATTGATTGAATTTTTGAGAAATGTATCAATTTACTGACAGGATAGAAATACAAATGTCTCTCTTCCCCCTGGTGAGAGTGTGCTTGTGACAGGAATTTTCATAGATTTCACCATGTTTTCCAGTGTAACTTCAGCCTAAGGTCAGCTGGAGATTTTGTGGCAATGCGGCATCAGGACATTTACCACCAGGGAGTCAATCAAGAGCAAAAATCAGGAGCTGTATCATTCAATTATCTGGAATGCTTTTGTTTCATTCACTTAAGCTAATAGGGAATATATGAGAGAAAGAGTGAAAGTATTTGCCCGACAGAATAAAAATGACCTCAGATTCTTCCACTGAGGAAATTTTCTGAAAAAAATTATTCCTTCATGTAAACTCTGTTTGATACTAGAATAGATATTTCTATTAATCCAATAAAGGTTTGTGATGCAAATCATCCCTTACACACTTTTAAGCAAGCAAAACAACCTTAGAATAATTCAACAAAGACAATAATTATACAGGCCAGGATATGAATTTTAGACGTCACTGAAGATAGCAACTGAGGACCAAATTTTACATAATACCAGGGTGCCATAACTGCTGGAACTGCAGCCAATCCAATCAAAGTAAGGTAGTTTGGTGTGTGTGTGTGTGTGTGTGTGAGGGGAGGAGGAGGGACAGGATAAGATCGCTGGTCCTGTAAAGGAGCGATTCGGAGGCCATGGGCAGGGGTAAGGAGGGAAACACTGAGGAAAGTAATCCTTGACAGAGGATCTTTAATGGACTTGGGGCCCTCAAAAGGAAGCACCAGCCCCTCCGCCATCACCACCGAACCCTTTTCAATCACAAACCAAAATAATGAAAACTGCAGGGCCTCCCACTCAGCACTGACCCCTGTCTGACATAGGAAACACTTGCAGCCTGGAGAGAGAGAGACACTTTTAGTGAACTTACTTGACCACTTAGGGCCCTCAATACCGCACTCCACAGTGGGAGTGAGGGTGGGACAGTAAGCACCCAGAAAAATGCCCACAGCATTACACTCAATTTAATAAACCCAATAACTTACCAACTCACCCCTAGTATCTGTAAAATTCTGCCCATGAATTTGAAATTCATGGATTACTCAGATTGTTTATTGAAATTTAAAAATCTGCAGTAGTGAGCCAAAAATGATTAAGCCTGGTGGTAAATGTCCTGATGCCGCATTGCCACAATATCTCCAGCTGACCTTAGGCTGAAGTTACACTGGAAAACATAGTGAAATCTATGAAAGTTCCTGTCACAAACACTCTCTCACCAGGGGGAAGAGAGACATTTGTATTTCTATCCTGTCAATAAATTGATACGTTTCTCAAAAATTCAATCAATATTTTCCTCAGTCTAATACTTTCTAGCAATTTCTTTCTTCACAGTACTTAAACTTTTTTTAGAAATTAAAGCATTAATTATTCTAAGTTGCATGAAGGAGGTAACCCTCCTGACATAACAAATTGTCTTCACCAAGAAGCAACCCAATGAGAATGAATAAAGTCCCCTGTAATGATCATATTGATCATTTTAGCTTCTTTTTATCACCATAGACAGTGGGTTTCCACCAATTTCAATCCACATTATGAGTCAGATTGGCCCAACTGTGGCTATGGATTCAAGCCCCATATTAAAACTTTCAATTTGAGTCCTGAGAGAGTGCTGGATTATTGGAGATGGTGGCTTCTCACTGAAAAGCTCAGCCTGTTCAGTTGAATGTTAAAGATCACATGGCACAATTCTAAAAAATATCAAGGGACTCTTCCAATATCCCACCTTCATTCTTGTAAAATAACTTCAAAAAGATTATTTAGTCATTCGTCTTATGGTTTTGGTCATATATTTGATATATAATTGATAAAGCATTTTAAAATTTTGTGTTTCAAACCACTACAGGAAACAAATCTATTTATTATTGAAGGTGATAACTTTATAGGGAATTAATTTTATGTGCATCCATATTGTTAATTAAGACAGAAATATCTAATAAATAAATCCTTGACATGGTTATCATCATAAAAGATTACATCATAGAACAAGCTGAATGGTCTGTTGTGTCCATACCAGCTTTATGCTACAGCAATGAATTCTCAATGCTCTCTTATATCTCTGTATCTTTCTCTATTTCAAACTTTTACCCATCTTTCTTGTAAAAGATGCACTACTCCCTGTAACTTAGACAATCCTCTGTAAAGAAATTGCTCCTATCCTTTCTCCTTCCGCTTACATTTACATCAACGAACTGTTATTGATAACTACCGAACCAACACAAATAATCCTCCCCTATTCACTCTGTCAAAATCCTTCTTAAGTTTGAGAATTGTATTCAATTTTCTCTTTGTCATCTCTAGTCTGGTGGAAATAAACCAGAAATTGAAACAATCCAACTAATCACGACAATGGAACAAAAACAAACTTGCTAGAAATGTTCAGCAGGCCTGGCAGCATCTGTGAAGAAAAAAATCAGTTAACATTTTGGGTTCGGTGGAATTTTTACAATGATTGGTGATCATCAATGACAGGCAGCTTTTAATCCAAATCTAGTTTGATCTGCTTGTGAAGGTATTATTAAATGAGAAATTGCATTTGTAGCTATGAGACTGAACTAAATCTGAGATCCCAGCTGACTGAAATTCTGCAGTACAATTGGATTGTTCTGAAGTTTTGGAAAGCTTTGTAAATCCAAACATGCATCAGCACACTTTCATAAATAGCAAATATTTTGCCTCATTAGACCACTAGTAGTAGTGAGGCTGCTGTGCATCAGGCAGAATTATTATAAATAACATGAATGGAGTGCAGCATCCTGAAATACAGGTCCAGATTTTTATGCCTACCAGGAATTATATCTCAATGGAAGGAATATCATGATTCTACAGCTCTCCCAGTACATTCCTGCTGGGGGATATTTCTGATAAGTCAGGTTCCAGTCTGACATTGAAGAAGCTGTGAACTTCAGAAAAGGTAAAAGTTTTACTCAGTTCTTCACAACCAGCAGGATGCCAAAGTTGAGGACCAATGGCTAGACTCAGAAAATTAGGAGTACATCCTTGGTTCTGTAAGAGGCTCACTGTATGTTTAATGCTGCAAATTCTCATACTGACCTGCTGAATGGCAGTAAAGAGCATCACCACATGATCTAGTTCAGCATGGTTGGCCAGGCATTCAAAGAGAAAATGTTGCTTTTTAAATAAACTTACGATATGTGGATCAATCAGAAAAAAAAGAAGACTTTTTGTGGCTGCTAGTTGTCACCTTTAGGGGATCCCCAATGCAATTCTTTACTGTCCCCCAACTAATCTGCACTTTGTGACCACCTCAGCTGTCAGAAATTTGAGAAAAATCCCAATCTTCCAGCAAGGCCCCATTACCTTCATGTAAATCAAGGGACTTACCCTGAACCTGCAAATATGCTGAGGCCACTGTTGGAGACTCTGGGCAGGTCCTAGCAACTAGGCATTAGGATATCTACGCTCTTGCAGATTCTCCAGACCACCAAGAATCATATTCTAGTCAAAAAACAAAACGAAGAATCTTGTCTTTTCCAGTTTTATTATTTAGAGACATTTACTTCTCAGCAAGATGGTGCCAGGAGCCATCTACTACAGGCAATCAGATACCAGATTTCAAGTGAATAATTCATAAATGGAATCTGGATATTTATAGAACTTCACAACTTAGCAGATGCAAACTTCTATTTGCTGTTTAATTCACAAAAAAAACTACAAACATGAATATGGTATCTAAACTAATCCCTGTTCACAATCTCTAAGTCTTAAGACTAATAATAGAACAGCAGATATGAAGCAATATTAAAAACGTCCTATAATTTTGGTTTCTTTGTATTGATGAGGTATATTTACATTTTATATCTTAGGAAGTACATGGAAGCATAAATTTACAATGTTGTCCTTTTGTTTCAGAATCTATTATTGCAAACGTCGACAACATATCAAAGAAAATGATGGCAAAAGAGCTTCTCCTCTGCTTTAGAGTTCATAATAGACAATTAAGAATTTTGACTTGTACTGAAACTGAGGCAAGAAAATTGATGTGATGAAGTTGCAGTCTGGAAATATTGATCCTATGAATTCAGCTAAAAATTATTACTTAAAATTGCTGAGGTCTCCAGGTTTCCCAGCAAGTGTCAGAGCCACACAAACTGTGGAGCTATTAGATTAGATTTCCATTCCATGTTGATTTAGATTATTTCAACCGGGAATTGGTACACTTAAAGTCAATGTTTCTATATTATGGTGGAAGGAATCTAGCCAGAGTGCTGACTTCTAACTGTTGTAGGCCAACATAATAGCGGTCATATGCTGGAATTAAGCTTGCCTGTTATGCTACTGTTGTAAAATATCTTGATAATACGCACTATCATTGTTCATCTTTTATTGTGTGGTTTGATGCCATATGACGTGTTTATGTTCATGACAGACTGGCAATGTCAAAACCTGTCTTCAAGATTAGACTTCAAAGTAACACTATTTATATTACATTATTATTAAATACTAAGAAACATTGTAATCCTGCGATAGGCTTTGATAGTGTAACTATGACTCCTTACTTAATGTATCAAGCTGCTGTGTAAATGTCCATGAGTACACATGAGTCTTCCACAGAGGTGGGGCTGTATTTTACTGAAAATCAGACAAGCATCAATTTTGTGGCATTCCATGGAGAATTTCAATCTGGGAGCCCCAGCAAAGTTTTTCATGCAATTTTACACAGCTCATCTTATTCATGCCCCATACTCTACAGTTCCTCACTCATACTGTCCAGAGGTGAAATTACTTGCCATTATTGGGACCTCCTGGGATCATGAGCACAACATTTAAATTGCAGCAGTGCATCAGCTCAAACACTGTCAGTCAAGATAAAAACTGAGAGAACTGCAGATGATGCAAATCTGAAACTAAAACAGAAGTTGCTTGAAAAGCTCAGCAGGTCTGGCAGCATCTGTGAAGAAAAAAATCAGAGTTAACGTTTCGGGACAGGTGACCCTTCCTCAAAATTTTAATCCTTGTGAGTGTTTGTCATAGCTACATTCCCACAACATGCAGAACAAACATAGTTTACAAAATACCATGCAACGACTGCGACAAGCATTACATCGGACAAGCAGGAAGCAAACTAGCCATCGGAATACACGAACATCAGTAGCAGCAAAACAACACAACAAACTTTCCCTAATATCCATACACTCAGACAATGAAGGCCATCAGCTTAACTGGGACAACGTAGCCATAGTAGCCCAAGCCAAACATAGACACACACGGGAATTCCTAGAGGCATGGTTCTCCACCCACAATGCTATCAACAAACATATAGAATTGGATCCCATATACAAACCCGTACAGAACAGAACTAGAAATGACACTACTTACCATAATGGACCGGACAGTGTAAATTCCAAGTGGAGTAGAGCAACATCACTTCATCGGATGCCTCACTGACGATGTTACCTCGCATGGTGACGAAACGTCTGAGCGAAAACAAGTCAGCTCGGCGAGCAAGTCAACAACCTCACTAGCAGTGAAGGAAGATGGATAATGACTTTCTGTGCTCCACAAGGGTAAGGGCCACCATCCTCTTGTTACTATCTCATTCGCTCACTGTAATTCTGCTACTGTGGCCAACTCCCACCAATGCTCATAGACTCCCTGTTGCAATACAATATCGTCAGTCATTCACTATCACCACAAAACACCTCCACACTGTTAACCTTGCATGCCCTAGTCTGCTTTCTCATCAAATTGGGATACCTCATCACCTTTCCCACTCTGCACAAGCACTAATAGCTGTACAAACCACCTTTATCTTACACATTCCTTCCCTTTTGTCTTATTCTGGGGCAAAATATCCCTCAACAGGGTGGGGAAAGCTGAGATGGGTGATGGGGTGCTCAAAATCTATTTCCTGACCTCCTACAAGGAAAGAATAATGATGGCAAGATTTCTTTGTCCAAGCAACCAAGTTAGTTTTAATGATGAGTACTGCGCTGCTCTCCCATTATTGCCACTGTGAATGTACTTCGAACATGCTGAAACTTGTAATCCTATTTAGCAACTCATATCCTTCTTTGTCTCCTGCAGGCACCAGTACAGTCTCCACTCTGAAGACAGCATCGCTCAAGAGACCATCTGCTCCTCCATCTCTGAGGAAGAAGCCTCGGATCCCACCAACAAAGCCTCCTGTCCTCTCTCCCAGCCCACTTTGGTAGCTATATTAGGATAGTGGGAGCACATTCTGGTGACCACATCACAGACATATCTCCATAGCTAGTCAAGGAAGAAATGTCCCAAGGTGATGGCAGACGACTCCCAGAGGCCAGGCATCTACTCAGTCCCAGGCAGAGAGGACCCTTTCGTGTTGGCCATTCATAACATCATCTAAATACACAAACACACAAAGGAGCAATCAATGGGTCTGTCAGCAGTACAAGGCAAAACCACTCAAGTTGGAAGAGTCCAACAATGTTATCCATACCATGCTTGCTCAGGGCTTGAGAGCATCTGGCTGCTTCTGTGGACAAGTTGGCATCTGTCATGGAGAACCAGGTCCAACATCCCTCGTGTCTGCTGGATTTATGCATAGATCTTCAATAGGCAACGGGAGGTGAAGGACCTTGACCTCACTCCAGGCGCACCCTCCTCACAACGAGGCAGGGTGGTGCCAGTAGGAACCGAGCCATGTGGAGAGGAACCAAATACAGCCCCTGCACAATCCCACCCCCACCCAAGTCTTCTCACAGGATACTCAAAAGCACCTGACTTTAGCGATGGAAAGGGATCGGTATATACCGCAGGGCAAGAGTTATAGCTGGGGGAAAGGCAATTATGAAGCGATGAGGCAAGATTTAGGATGCATAGGATGGAGAAGGAAACTGCAGGGGCTGGGCACAATTGAAATGTGGAGCTTGTTCAAGGAACAGCTACTGCGTGTCCTTGAGAAGTATGTACCTGTCAGGCAGGGAGGAAGTTGTCGAGCCAGGGAACCGTGGTTTACTAAAGAAGTTGAATCTCTTGTCAAGAGGAAGAAGGAGACTTATGTAAAGATGAGGCATGAGGGCTCAGTTAGGGCGCTTGAGAGTTACAAGTTAGCCAGGAAGGAACTAAAGAGAGAGCTAAGAAGAGCCAGGAGGGGATATGAGAAGTCTTTAGCAGGTAGGATCAAGGAAAACCCTAAAGCTTTCTATAGGTATGTCAGGAATAAAAGAATGACTAGAGTAAGATTGGGGCCAGTCAAGGACAGTAGTGGGAAGTTGTGCGTGGAGTCCGAAGAGATAGGAGAGGTGCTAAATGAATATTTTTCGTCAGTATTCACACAGGAAAAAGACAATGTAGTTGAGGAGAATACTGAGATACAGTCTATTAGACTAGAGGGGATTGAGGTTCATAAGGAGGAGGTGTTAGCAATTCTGGAAGGTGTGAAAATAGATAAGTCCCCTGGGCCGGATGGGATTTATCCTAGGATTCTCTGGGAAGCTAGAGAGGAGATTGCAGAGCCTTTGGCTTTGATCTTTATGTCACCATTGTCTTCAGGAATAGTGCCAGAAGACTGGAGACTAGCAAATGTTGTCTCCTTGTTCAAGAAGGGGAGTAGAGACAACCCTGGTAATTATAGACCAGTGAGCCTTACTTCGGTTGTGGGTAAAGTGTTGGAAAGGATTATAAGAGACAGGATTTATAATCATCTAGAAAGGAATAATTTGATTAGGGATAGTCAACACGGTTTTGTGAAGGGTAGGTCGTGCCTCACAAACCTTATTGAGTTCTTCGAGAAGGTGACCAAACAGGTGGATGAGGGTAAAGCGGTTGATGTGGTGTATATGGATTTCAGTAAAGCGTTTGATAAGGTTCCCCATGGTAGGCTATTGCAGAAAATACGGAGGCATGGGATTGAGGGTGATTTAGTGGTTTGGATCAGAAATTGGCTAGCTGTAAGAAGACAGAGGGTGGTGGTTGATGGGAAATGTTCATCCTGGAGTTCAGTTACTAGTGGTGTACCTCAAGGATCTGTTTTGGGGCCACTGCTGTTTGTCATTTTTATAAATGACCTGGATGAGGGCGTAGAAGGATGGGTTAGTAAATTTGCAGATGACACCAAAGTCGGTGGAGTTGTGGATAGTGCGGAAGGATGTTGCAGGTTACAGAGGGACATAGATAAGCTGCAGAACTGGGCTGAGAGGTGGCAAATGGAGTTTAATGCGGAAAAGTGTGAGGTGATTCACTTTGGAAGGAGTAACAGGAATACAGAGTACTGGGCTAATGATAAGATTCTTGGTAGTGTGGATGCGCAGAAAGATCTCGGTGTCCATGTGCATAGATCACTGAAAGTTGCCACCCAGGTTGATAGCGTTGTTAAGAAGGCGTACAGTATGTTAGGTTTTATTGGTAGAGGGATTGAGTTTTGGAGCCATGAGGTCATGTTGCAGCTGTACAAAACTCTGGTGCGGCCGCACTTGGAGTATTGCGTACAGTTCTGGTCACCGCATTATAGGAGGGATGTGGAAGCATTGGAAAGGGTGCAGAGGAGATTTCCCAGGATGTTGCCTGGTATGGAGGGAAGGTCTTATGAGGAAAGGCTGAGGGTCTTGAGGCTGTTTTCGTTAGAGAGAAGAAGGTTAAGAGGTGACTTGATAGAGACATACAAGATGATCGGAGGATTAGATAGGGTGGACAGTGGGAGCCTTTTTCCTCCGATGGTGATGGCTAGCACGAGGGGACATAGCTTTAAATTGAGGGGTGATAGATATAGGACAGATGTCAGAGGTAGGTTCTTTACTCAGAGAGTAGTAAGGGCGTGGAATGCCTTGCCTGCAAAAATAGTAGACTCGCCAACTTTAAGGGCATTTAAATGGTCATTGGATAAACATATGGATGATAATAGAATAGTGTAGGTTAGATGGGCTTCAGATTGGTTTCACAGGTCGGCGCAACATCGAGGGCCGAAGGGCCTGTACTGCGCTGTAATGTTCTATGTTCTATGTTCTATGTTCTATGGTACCTCAACCACTAACCTGCCTGTAACCCTCAAACCTGTGGGAGTTAAAGCCAAGGAGGATGAACCTCCCTCAATGCAGCATGCAATCAACAAGTCTGGGCCTTCAAGCTCCACGTGCCCTCGGGGTCTCCCACCCAAAACTGCAAGGCCAATGTGCTGCACTGTAGAGAAGGCTACCTCCTCCCCAGCTGTGTACACTAGGACTGCACCTAAATGTTGTGGGAGGGAAAGAATAAAAATATCTTATGAGGATACATATGAGGCACGGATGTCACTTTATTTTAAAGATGATATCACATTTGAATGAATAAATGATTTATTGTCAAATATATCTAGGGAGATACAGTGAAAACTGTTCTATCGCCACAGCCCAGCACCATTTTGAGGTACAAAAGAATAAAACGAAAGGATTTAAATAGAGTTCATTTTCATTGGCTGGGGTCCTAAAAACAGCTCCAGGACTTCTGAAAGTTCGCCACACCGGGCTTACCACAGCTAGGAATCCTCACTCCACCATCACTACAGCCAATTCCCCTCCGCCATTCCAGAAGTCCACACATCTGGCCTACAATCCAGGAGTCACCACTGACACAACTCCAGCCTTCCCCACAACATCAGGAAGATGAAGAAAAGAAAAAGAAAAAAAAACGATGAAAAAGATATATATATATATATATATATATACACACACACATTTTCAGTTCTGTTAGTGAATGTTATTTTAGCTGAAGCTATCAGAAGGAAGGTAGAGAGGCTGGCCTTAACACCGCAAGATGTTCGAACCCTATCTGAATGATAGCACACCACTCCATAGTGCCCATATTAGCATGAATCTTTGTCATGATTGAATGAGGGAGCATCAATGCTGTGAAGGTTTCTCTCAGTTTGTAACTTAGCCCTTAGTTAACAAAATGAACTGTACAAATGGATCAAATTGCTAAGTTGCACATGCAGTTGGCAGTGGACAAGTAATGCTGGCCACAACAGCATCAAAACTTCTGCATTCAGTGAAAGATGGCTTCATATAATTCAGTTCCATTGAATAATGTTCACATGGAACTTCTGTCTGCACTAAAAACAGAAAGAACAGGAGAAACTCAGCAGGCCTGGTTATATCTGTGGAGAGAAAAATAGAGCTAACATTTCGAGTGCAGTGTCTCTTCTAACGAGTCTCTGTCTTCTTTTCTGAAGAAGAGTTTTTGGCCTTGAAATGTTAGCTCTGTTTCTGTTTCCACAGATATAGCCAGATCTGCTGAGTTTCTCCATTCCTTTCTGTTTTTATTTCAGATCTCCAACATCCAGTATTGCGCTTTTATTTTGTTGAGGTCTTGTATGCACTGCTTTGACTGATGCTGCCATGTTTTAGGATGTTGAAGATACTGTTCCATTTGAAGAATGTCCTCAAGTTCTTACTCGATATAGTTCTATGCTGTCATAGATTTCCATTGTCCATCCCAGAGTCTCGGCGCATCCTCCAGTTTTCCAAAGTCTCCAAGGTTCATGAAGTGTTCCCCACCTGGACTGAACTAGCATGAAGTCCCAGACGTGAGCTGCGCGTAAAACTGATGTGGAGAGATGATCCTATGCCCCTCACTAGTCCTGTAGAAGAAGACACACTGGATAGCATTACATCATGTTTTGACCATTGCCTCTGTGAAAAGTACACCATCACTGCTCCTGTCTCCACGGCATGACATTCCATGGAAGACTAGTGACAGTGGCCTTCCTGCATTTTCACAGTATCATGAGAGACCTGTGGCTGTGAGCTTCCCGGTAGGAAATGACTCCATATCTCTGGAATGCTGATTTTGGCCCTGATTTTCCAGACACATGTGTTCTTGTAGTTCCCCTTAGTACAATGGCCACAGAGATGGGCACAGCTTCTGTGTCTGCATCTGGGATGGTTCCAATATGTTTATGACATTAGCTGTGTCTCACAGCCATTAGTAAAATCAATTTGCAATTTAAATGAGTAGATCAAGAGTGTTTATGACCAGGATTTTCAGTCAGCATAGTAAGTCAATGCATGAGGTCTAAATACAACTGCAGGGTCCTAAAGCCCTTATACAACAGTTCACTAATTGGATAGGAATTTGGAGGCTGATTGATGCCCTTGGAATTGTAATTCCACTGAAGCTAGCATGTGGTTAATGCTGAGATAGGCAAAGGGAAAAATTTGAGCGCAAAAAAAAGATCGATTTGCGCCATTTGGGATATAGATATGTGGGTAATTTTCACCTTCACCAGTAGAGTTCTATGATTTCACTGAAAATGGAAATTGGGCATATCCTATACCAACCGCATAATCTGTTCTGCCATTTTTCACCTAAGTAATGAAGGTGAAAATTACCCGCTGGAGTTAAAGAATTGTTTGTTTTAAATGTGTGGCTGTTTGCCCAGAGAAACAATATTTATATTTCATACCTAAATGTAAAAGTCAAACACTAGTTTAATGCAAAACAGCTTTTACCCCAATTTCAGATCTACTTTTATTGAAGCCTATTCTGACTTACTGTACCCGTAAGAAGTCATATAGTATGATAAAAGTAAGTCGTTCTTTTATTTTAATTACTTTCTTCTTTTTCTCGCTATCTAAAATGTATTTCCATGTTATTGCAGTGATGTAGTGACTGGTAGACCTGTCATCAGAATATGTTGAAGGTAGGAGGTTGTGAAAGCATGAAATTAACCTGACGTCTCTCATTGGAAAGGGATAATGGAGAATTGATTCATCCTCAACCTTTGGAGTTCTCGTCATAATTCTTTTTTTTACATTAGCTATAATGACTCAGCAATGAAAAAAGATAAAGTAATGGCAAAATGTAAACAGTAATTAGAAATGTAATAAAAGATCACCTGCTGTACTGGCTGGATTACTTGTGTCATAGACAATATTTCAAAATGAATATTTAGTGGTCCGACCAAATGATATCTTTCAGCAAAATTGCAATCTATCAAATACATTAAAATCTATACTCAGGCAGCACATAATCATTTAACAAAGTTTAGTTTATTAATTAATGCAAATTACAATCAAAGAATCAGGTTGACGATAACAGCAATTATGGAAAACATATGCCAGTATATGTTCATAGAGGTTATTGCTGCCTGTTGAAAATATATTTGTTCTTAAATTATCTGAACGATATAGTATCAGAAGAGTGTGCCAATGATTAAAGTAAAAATACACAGGAGTTAAACTAGCATCCCTTTCTTTGCAGAGGAAAAGTCTTACACATGGGGGATTTCTACCCACCCAGAGGGAAGTAAGTGGATGGACAGTTAAAAAGACACCTTCTGGAAAGCTGTCAGGTCACTTTTAATCCGACCTAATAAATAGGCAGTGAAGGCCTGATGCAAAGCTCATGGGGGGACCCTTCTTCACCTAATTCTGGTTCCGGTATTAGGTTCCAACTGCAATTTAATCCGGTGATCTAAATGAGAAAGTTCAATTTCTCGAACAGAAAATTGACTTAAGACAGTCCCAGGAGCTATTCTCACCACTTAACTTTGTGTTGGTGGGCAGCCTCCAGAACTTTGATTTCCCCCTACTTCTTTTCCACCCTCTGCTAGTTTGATTGAATTTAAATGGAGCTCTGAAATTAAAATAGACCAAGGTTGGTTTCTGAAATGGTGATTGAGCTGTTGCCTGCACGGAAGTGCCTAAAGTTATAATCAGGGCCTCAGAGACTCTTGTGTCTTATTAAAAGAGTAATTGTACAAATTCACACTAGCTAACAGGAACATTTGCTTGCAGCAAAGACCACTGTAAGTTTATAAAACGGTTACGTTCCCAGTAAGATTCAGAAGATCAAAAGTATATTCAAAAGGTCCGACTCAAAACGTCTATTCAATGTATGCCTCTCTACACACAACTCCAGATCCTTCATGCCCCTATGCCAAAGCATACCCTTCAACCTACCCTCATGGCTTTTCGTACCTCCCATGCCAATCAATGCCCTCCTATCACCCACCCAGAACCCATTATATCCCCTCCATACCAGACAATGCTCCTCTATTGAGCCATTTCAAGGCCTGTTATGCCCACTCCCATGCCACTCCACCCAATGGTCCTGACTCCTCATACTCACCAGGCTTCTTTGTGAATTGTGGGTTGACAATCCATTAGAATGCTGAAAGAGCCTCTGTAAAAACACTTCCTGATTGACAACTCTGGATCTCTGACCTCATCAACAGTATGTACTTTGGCAAAGAAGGTTCTTCTGTTTATATTGAAAGGGTTTGGACAATTGACCTATTAATTGGTTTGCAGTAAAAGCAGATTTTTTTCCGAAAATGTAAAGTCATCACTGTTCTTAAGGGTTTTTTTTGCACATCTAATTAGGGAAGGAAATCTGCCATCCTTACCTAGTCTGGTCTACATGTGACTCCAGACCCACAGCAATGTAGTTGACTCTCAAGTGGGCAGTTAAGGATTGGCAATAAATACTGGCCTGGCCAGCAATATCCACATTCCGTGAATGAATAAAAAAAGACAGTGTATTCTTGGAGAATAGGATGGAAATATCATAGCTTGGCATGGAGGCAGTGAGGGAAAATGAGAAGTGAATGGAGGAGATAGCCTGGAGTAGCAGACATGAGGGATGAAGGGTCGATGGAGCGGCATAAATAAGGTAGGGGGAGTATGCGAGAGGTAGTGTGTGGAGCTGAAGGCCTTTCTGTTTTTATTGTTACTGGTACAAATTCCCATAATTGCAACTTATAAAAAGACTGTTGCAGCATCCACAGTCCTTGTGGCTGGTTCTCACCTTTCCTGGATCAGCTGGTCCAACCAGAATTACACCGGGCCCCTGGCAATGAAAATCACACCTCCAGAGCCACTTTCTCTTAAGCTGGGCATGCAAAACTGGGAACTATCTTAACTCCTACTACCTCGTTGAGGATGAAAATCCTGGCCCCCTTTTCATGACTCCATTGAATCCCAGACAGTTTAAAAATTTCATAGTGTAAGTGGGGTAACCAGGTGGCTCAGAGATAGCAAGAACTGCAGATGCTGAAGCCAGAGATAACACAGTGTGGAGCTGGAAGAACACAGCAGACCAGACAGCATCAGAGGAGCAGGAAAGTTGACATTTCGGGTCGGGATCCTTCTTCAGAAATAACCTGTTGCCTGCCAATTTCAGCACTATTCAGCTCCTTAAGGGGTACTAGCAGTTGAGAATGTGATTTTCAATCAGTACTTTTTGTTAAAGTGAACAATCTATTGCATGTTTGTGCCTATCTATCAGATTCATGAGATGACATCTGAAATTATAAGGTTTGTTAAAAATAGAACATGATAGGCCAGCAGCATTGGATCCAGTGCTCTATTACATTTGATTGGCTACCTTGGTCTGTTTTTCGGCCCTTGACCCCCTGAGGAGTTCTCTTCTCTAATCAAAACGGCCATTTAGCCTATGTGGCTTTGTGCCTCTTGGAAGCGTCTAATAGATACTGAGTTCACATCTGCCATTCCAATCATTTACATTAAAAAAAAAATGGTTGCACTAGTGATGCAGCTTTGCACAGACCCCAGACTCATAGAATTCATCTGGTTGTCAGGTCCTGACTTCACCATGCAAATTAAATTGCACATTGTCCCTTGGTTTCAGATTTCTTCTCCTGTAACTCCCCTAAATCACCAATCATTCCTTTGGAATTCTACAACAAAGGCACTACTGCCCCTGCTTTCCCTGTGTTGAACAGCACCAAAGCTACAAACATTCTATGGCTGAATATAGAAGTCTCCTGCAGGCAGGAGATTAGCTAGGTGGAGTGTAAGTTAGAGCTTCCTGCCATTTTTCTGCCCCTGCTCTCATTGTGATTGGATGAGCAACACGGAAAGAAAGCATTGGTTGGGTTAGCCGCCCATCGGAGCAATCCAGGCATTTAAATGGAGAATGAATGTCCAACTCAGAGCTTTATCAGGCCACTGCTGCAAATAAATGGCAGTGGGAGAGGTCAGCTCAGCATGCAGCCCAGTTGGTTTTGCTGCTTGGCCTGCTGTGTTCATCCAGCTCTACACCTTGTTATCTCAGATTTTCCATCATCTGCAGTTCCTACTATCTCTGGTTGAACTCTCCTGGCTGCTGGCCAGTTTAAGGTGGGGTGGGGAGGGAGTATGCCTCTTTCGAGGTCCTCAATCACAATCAGAGGCCTCACTTTTCAATTTTACCACCACAAATCCACCCTCCCCTCTTCCCCTGTGACACAGATCCCTCCATTCCAGTGACCTGACATCTTGACCATAATGAGACCCTGGACATACTTGAGTGCTTGGCTTCGTTGCTGAACTCGTTGGCTGACTTGGAGTCATGGTAGTGGCCACTCCTCCTGCTGGCACTGTTGGGTGTGCTGAGCTACTGACCTGTAATTGGCTAGCAGCACGATAAGATAGAACCTCTTCTTGAGTTTGGAATGAGTTCCCACCTACACTAAAACGCCATTAGCTGAAAGATTAAAGTGGAGTGAACAGGCTAAGCAGAAATGAGCTCTATCCCACAATTTGTATGGGTGCAGAAAAGCCTGCCATCAGTACATCATCTAGTCCTTTGTTATTTTTGAGTTAGCATTCTTTTCTTCTTCATCTTCTCAATGTCTGTGAAACTATGTATCTTTTTACATGTAAATTTTGTTTGTAGTATGTATCTGCAGAAACAACCTAGGATTTTTCAACGTACTACCTTAGTACCAAAGCATAAAAAAGAAGTTTGTAATTGATAATATGTTGCAAATGCAACTTGACTGCATTTTGCAGGATTATCAAATAAGACTGTCTACTCTAGTTGCTGTGAAAGTAACTGTCTTCATGGTCTATTTATCAATTGTGTCAAATAGAATGAAGAGAAGTAAATAGAAACCCATATGAGTCAAATGATAGCATATCAGCAGAGTTATTCAATACTATATCTGTCAGAGAAGAAGATAGATGATTGCAGTATGAATTCCATATGGAATATAGATAGAGCACAGTCAATTAAAGATGTTCATTCCAATAAATTCAGAGTATGGATTCTGGTTGGGATTAACTAGAATTCTAGCATTCAGAATTTGCTGGACCACCAGGGAAATGGATGCCCCAACATCTTATCCTTCATCCTGATTTATAAAATATTAGGAAAATCTCAGTCAACTCCAGAATCATCGAAGAAATGGGTTTTTCAATGAATATCCATAAAAATAGACACTGCTGACGGATAACCCTTGGAAAACCATGCAACCATGCAAATTAAGTAGATAAGATACATTCATGACATAAAATTATCATTTTCAATTTGTTTATACTTTGTCACAAACTGACATCATTGGCAATCCAATTGAAAGTTTGCAGAAACTCTGTCAGGAGGAAATATTGATGTGTTCAAGTTAGAACGAAAAACAACCGTATTTTTCTGGTGAATAAATTTGGAAAAACCTGGATGTATGGTTAAGATTTTTATGTGTTCATGTTGGCTAATGAATGAATATAGTTGACAAATGAATGTAGTTTGAAAAATTCATGTAATAGCTAGTGCATTACAACCACTGATGAGGTTACAAATGAGTGAATCTGTGCAGGAAAGATAAACTGTGCAAAAAACATGTCTCATTTTCAATATATAATAATGAGGAAATCGTTTACAATTGAGCAAGGGCCAATAATGTGTATCCCTGACCTTAAAACCTTTAAGTATGTGTCCATCAACTAGAACTCCTAGTACTGGTACAGTTGTGCATTTGAAGAGCCTCATTTGTCATTCCATTCTGTCATTTCAGCTATGAACAGAAGGATCCATGCTTGACATATTCCATATCTCTAGGAATGAGATGAAATATCACTTCACTTTCTGAAGAAACCGGTACTGTGCATATTTCATTTGACCCTCAGATCCCGTGTGAGCTGATATGATATTCAAGGTTGGATGCTGCCAAGTTAAATTAGGAGTTTATCTGAATCAAAGAGGATAGAAGCAGCTGTGGGGAAAGGAATGATGAATCACATGATACTGAGTGAGCTAGGTGTGATTAATGGGATGCTACATAGCAAAAAGGAACAGCTGTGCAATGAGATAACTAGCATTACACAAAGAAAATTATTTTGTGCCCTCTTGTAATTAACCTTCAGGTTTCACTAATGTTTGGGTGGCTGATTTTCGTGATCTTTTCTATTTAGTCAAAAGACAATCATGAGGCTACTTGATCCTCATCAGGAAATTTATGGCATTATACATGGTGCTCAAAATAGACAATAGTATGAACACCACAAAATGAACCACTAGAGGCTTCTGCTTTTCAACGGTAGATCTCATTATCATAAAACTAATATAACTCATTAACCTACTGGCCTTTCCAATGCAATAAAATGAGGACAGGCTTCAAACCTGTTTTTTTCCAGCCAAGGCAGAGATAGTACTTAAACTTTACAATAAATTTAAGAATGTCATTGTGGTGCATGGAAAATTGCACTGTACACACTTTGTCCACTTGAGGCTACGGTACACATTTGTCAACAGAGAAAGTTTAGGTGGGGAATAAAGGAATCCATTAGTAGCATGTACAGTAGACCTGTGTGCAGTTCTGGTTGCCTCATGATAGGAAGGATATGGAAGAGTATGGAAGCCTTGGAGAGAGTGCAAAAGAGGTTGACCAGCATGATGCCTGGTTTGGAGTGACTTAGCTATAAGGATAAACTTGGATTGTTTTCACTAGAGCACTAGAGGCTGAGGGGTGACCTGATAGAAAGGTATAAGATTATGAGGGGCATGGTTAGGGCAGATGTGTTGATGGTGAGAGGGAAACAGTTTAAAGCAGATGTGCAAGGAAAGTTTTTTATGCAGAGGCTGGTAGGTGCCTAGAATGCGCTGACTAGGAGGTGGTAGAAGCAGACATGTTAACGAAATTTAAGAAGCATTTAGACAGACACATGAACAGGTAGGCAATTGAGAGATATGGACCATGTTCAGGCAGATAGAATCAGGTTAGAATGGCATCTTGTCAGTGTAGACATAATGGGCTGAAGGGCCTGTTCCTGTGTGGTAATGTTCCATGTTCTAACTGCTTTTTGCTGAATCATCCTGTTTCTTTTCAAGAGTTTTACAATGGAGGTATTTTGGGACTGAAATACAGCTTTCAGATATGGTATTTTTAGAAGATCTTCGCCTGCTTCACAGAAAGCATTTTAATTTGGGGATTTAGGGAACACATTGAGGCTGTAGTCCATTGCCAGACACACAAAAGGCACTCCAGCCTGATATTAACTACAAGAGGGCCTGCACTATATACATATACAGGCACTGATCTTGCAAAAATAACAATCCAATCAATGAAAAAAAAAAATTGTCTTAGATCATTACAGAGAAGTCTATCTTTGGTAGAACAGGCAGCATCAGAGGAGCAGGAAGGCTGATGTTTCGGGCCTAGACCCTTCTTCAGAAATGGGGGAGGGGAAGGGGGTTCTGAAATAAATAGGGAGAAAGGGGGAGGCGGATAGAAGATGGATAGAGGAGAAGATAGGTGGAGAGGTGACAGACAGGTCAAAGAGGCGGGGATGGAGCCAGTAAAGGTGAGTGTAGGTGGGGAGTTAGGGAGGAGATAGGTCAGTCCAGGAAGGACAGACAGGTCAAGGGGGGCGGGATGAGATTAGTAGGTAGGAGATGGGGGTGGTCCTTGAGGTGGGAGGAGGGGATAGGTGGGAGGAAGGACAGGTTAGGGAGGTGGGGACGAGCTGGGCTGGTTTTGGGATGCAGTTGTGGGAGGGGAGATTTTGAAGCTTGTGAAGTCCACATTGATACCATTGGGCTGCAGGGTTCCCAAGCGGAATATGAGTTGCTGTTCCTGCAACCTTCGGGTGGCATCGTTGTGGCACTGCAGGAAGCCCAGGATGGACATGTCGTCTGAGGAATGGGAGGGGGAGTTGAAATGGTTCACGACTGGGAGGTGCAGTTGTTTAGTGCGAACCGAGCGTAGGTGTTCTGCAAAGTGGTCCCCAAGCCTCCGCTTGTTTTCCCCGTCGCGAACCATTTCAACTCCCCGCTTCTTATATATTTAAAGAACCTCTTGCTGTCTGTTTTGATATTGAAACAAATTTACTCTCAAAGCTTATTTTCTCACTCTTTATTGTTTTGGTCACTTTTTTTTTAGTTTTTGAAACATTCCCACTGCCTTACCACTTATTTTTGCGACATTGTATCATATTCCTCTATCTATGCAAATATCCATGCACCAGCACGATGGTCTCTTACCTTATTAAGTAGCAATAGGTTTCCATGCTGAAAATGTCCCCCTTATCCCAACTCTGTCTTCTGTCAGTTTGCCAAGTCTCTATCAATGCTAACATACCACCTCCAGCAACATGGGCACTTTTCTAATTAAGAAGCTTAGTGTGCAGTGCTTTGTCAAACACCTTCTGAAGATGTATTACATCCACTGCTTCCCTTTTATCTACTCTGCTTGCTGCATCCTCAAAGAATCCTAGCAAATATGTTAGGCATGATTTCCCCTTCATGAAACAATGTTCTCTCTGCTTCATCGTCCTATCTATTTTGAAAAGCTTTGCTATTACATGCTTTCTCATAAACTCTAATATTTTTTCCTAATAACAGACATTACATTAACTGGCCAATAGTTAACTTATTTGTGTTTTAAGTTCCATTGTTTTAAGCTCCTTCCCTTTTTCAGTAAAGGTGTTACATTTGCAGTTTTCAAAACCACTGGGACTTTCCAAATTATAAGCTTTCCTGGAAGCTTATTTCCAGTGCATCCATTATATCTGTAGCTACTTCCTTTAATATCCTTAGATGCATCCCATTGGGTCCAGGGATTACAGGTCTTCAGCTCCATTAGTTTCCTTAGCACTGCTTCTCTCATAATAGTTGTTGTACTTATTTCTTCCCCTACTTTTGCCCCTTGAATATTTAGTAATTTTGGAATGCTATTAGTCTTCTAATGTGAAGACTGATGCAAATCATTTATTCAACTCATTTGCCATTTCCTGGTTCCCCATTATTATGTCTTTAGCCTCATTATCTAAGGGAGCTATGAGTACTTTCGCTTCTCGCTTCCCTTATAGATATTTAAAGAAATTCTTGCTGCCAGTCTTGATATTAAAACAAATTTACTCTCAAAGCTTATTTTCTCCCTCTTTATTATTTTTGGTCTTTATTTGTTTTTGAAACATTCCCATTCTTCTGCCTTACCATTTATCTTTGCAACATTGTATGATTTTCTTCTATCTATGCAAATATCCATGCACCAACACGATAGTCTCTTACCTTATTAAATAGCCTTATGAGCAGTACCTTATTAAATATCTCTTGGAAATCCAAATACATTATACCTACAGATTCCCCTCTGTCTACCCTGCTTGCAATCTTCTCAAGGAACTGTAATAAATGGTTCACCTTCATGAAGGTATGCTGTCCCTGTTTGATTATATTATATACTTCTAAATGATCTTCATATTATACTTGAACATTTTCCCAACAACACATGTATTAAGCTGACTGGTCTTTAAATATCCAGTTTTTTGTCGTTATCCATTTCTGAATAAGAGTGTTACATTGGCAGTTTCCCAATCCTTTGAGACATTTCTAGAATCTAAGGATTTTTGGAAGATTACAGTATATCCATTTACCTTTGTGGCTACTCCCTTTAAAATCCTCGAAATCGCAGGGGATTTGTTGGTTTTTTTTGCTCTATTAGTTTCTATAGTGATTACTATTATATTTATTTCCTCCTCCATTTTTGCCTTGTACAAAGTATTGATACAGTGCCTCTGCTTTTTCCTAGTTCCCCATTATTAATTCCCCATTCTGGTTCTCCAAAGGGCCTTGGTTCACTTTGACCTCGCTCTTCTGTTTTATATTTTTAAAGAAGCTCATACTTTCTCATATATCGCAGAATGCCCACAGTGTGCTCACAGGCCCTTTGGCCCAACACGTCCACGCCGATCTTCAGAGCATTCCACCAAGACCCATCCCCCTATACACTACGGGGTAATTTAGCATGGCCAATTCACCTAGCCTGCACATCTTTGGACTATGGGAGGAAACCCACGCAGACGTGGGAAGAACATGCAAATTCCACACAGACAGTTGCCCGAGGGTGGGATTGAACCTAGATCCCTGGTACTGTGAGGCAGCAGTGCTAACCACTGAGCCACTGTGCTGCACCATGCTGTTTCAATACTACTTGTTAGTTTACGCTCAAAGTTAATTTTCTCCCTTTTTCCTTGTTATTTACAGGGCGGAAATCTTTGACCAAATGCGGCAATACTAAAGGACAAATATTCAGAGCCATGAGGAGATGGCTGTGGAGGGCCATTAGGTCAATTGCTCTTTCAGAGATCCAACACAGAAACAATGGGCCAAACAGTTCCTTTCTACACAGCAACCATTCTGTAAATCTATGATTTAAAAGAACTCGAGGAGACAAGAGGAAAGACCCCTTTATACAACAAGAGGTTAGGATTTAGAATGTACTGTTTGATGGGATGTTGTCATATTAAGAAAGGGAATCAGATGAACATTTGAAGGTGGAAAAATTGCATGGATATGGTGAAAGTGGGTGAGCAGAAATAAGTTGATTTCACTTCGAAAGAGTTGACCAGTAGGCTCAATCAGTTAAATAATTCCTTCTGCATTGTAAAAATGGTTAAAAAAATGGTAAAGTTGCCATAATCATGACAGACCACAGGGTCATTATAGAGAGATGACTGATGGTAGTTTAAAATGAAGGTCACCATGTCTCAGGTGAAGGAGAGGCTAAGAAGGGGAATCCATTAAAAGCACAAACTAGCTGTCCAGCCTACTGAGCTAACCAACAATTCTATGACCCTGTAATCATCACCAGTGAATCTAATCAGTGACTCTGGCCAGCACTCAGATTACTATACTGCTGTTTTGGTTCAGTCTAATAATGTAAGTGAATGCACCCGGCATACCTCTGGAATTGAATTCTGTTGTCCCTGTCAGAAAATATTTGCCGCTTTTCTTGATGGTTCAGGAAGTCAACAGATTAGGAAATGAAATGCTATCTGAACATTTCACAACACATAGCGCTGCTGCTCCAACTTAATGCACCACAACACTGCTATTTGTGAGCCTTTTGTTTGTCATGCTAAATTGAACACGTGCAAGGCGATGTTAAGATTTATCTTGGTAATTAAAAGTCTTACATTTAGCACATGTTCCTTATAGGGGGAAAATGCATCACACATTTCACTTGAAAATGTCACATTTGACAGTGCATTACTTGCAAATTATGAAATGATGGAAATATTGGCTTATACCCAAAATGAGGGTGCATCTGGATCTCATTATCATTAAGTCTGTGAGCCACAGGCATCAAATGGGCATCCCCAGGTAGCTCACTAAAGGGAGGGATCAACCTCACTGCTTTGATGACAGCTGCCCTCAGCTAAGCTTTAAAACGGAAAAGGTTGAGGAGAATGTGAGGATGAGATCCTGGGACTGGAGAGAGAACAGCCATAATTTGGAGTGTCAAGGCCACTATCAAACGAATGCTGAGTTCACCACCAGAGGTTAGAGTTGAGCAGTAGTTAGAAAAAGTAGGTTACAAGACTTGAGTATCACACTGAGTGGGCATTCCTGTTCATGCTGGCTCCACATTCGGTTATTTTTAATTGACTCACATTTTTGGTGACAGCTTGCAACAGTCCTTGAAAGATCACAGGCAGAACTTTCCATTTTCTCTAAGTATTCTGTCAAGTGACATGCATGGCACGTGCTCCACAATGCCCCATATCGACTTTTCTCACACTATCGTTCACTTTGCACCTCATTAATTATGCAACCAAATTCTTGGGCACCTTTCTCAATGGAATGTTACTGCAGGGGCAGTCAAGTGCTCACCTCAGCCTGGACCTTCTAACATTCCTGCCACTGCACCATATTTACACAACACATCAAATGTTGCAGACCAGGAACTATAGTGCTGCATGATTATTTCCAAGGACATGTCCCTGCTCCCACTTT
Organism: Rhincodon typus; assembly: GCF_021869965.1. Classification (NCBI taxonomy): domain Eukaryota; kingdom Metazoa; phylum Chordata; class Chondrichthyes; order Orectolobiformes; family Rhincodontidae; genus Rhincodon; species Rhincodon typus. Next base: position 102,110,165 of record NC_063332.1, read on the forward strand.
ATGGACAGGTATCTGAAGTTCCTGGGCTCTGAGGAAGGGTCACTCAACCCGAAATGTTAACTCTGATTTCTCACCGCAGATGCTGCCAGACCTGCTAAGATTTTCCAGCAATTTCTATTTTTGTAGCTGAAGGTCCTGATGGATGGGGTGGTGGAAAGGAGGGCAGACTGCCAAAGGAGACCATACCACAACCAGGAGACACAGCCATCCTGGTCGTAGATAGCATTCTGGGTTAGTGCTGCACTGCCAGTTTCAAAGGAATGCACAGCAGCGCAGGAAGAAAGTTGTGATCATCTGTGCTCCACTTCCCTTTGCTACCTCCCACTCACAGTGCCACTACTTACACTAACTTTGCCATTGAAAATGCAGAGCACCAAGGATCATGGACTGCAACTCTCTCTATTGTGTGGCATCATTTCTACTCACGGACTTTCACTCACCACATCCTCCCAAGCCACAAACACTTTCTGTCCTGTATACCTCCTACTCACTCACTGGGAATACTACAACACCTTGCCTGCTTCTACATCGGCACAAACTGTGCTTCCATCCATTAACATCATACTCAATCCTCCACTTTATCTCATTGTAGGAAAATCTGGCACCTACGTTGTAGCGATCACATTGAAAATATAATCATATGACTGAATTTTATATCCCAATTTGGAAAGGAGAAGATTGGGTTTAAACTTATTTAGGTTACTTAAACCTAACTAACAATAATAATGAGCAGGAACAATAAGTTGGCTGAAGTGAATGGCAAACTAGGGGATAGATTAATAGGGACACAGTGGCAGACATTAAAGGGATATTTCAGAATATTCAGAATAAGTTATTCCTACCATAAATAAAATTCTAAAGGGAGGATCCACCAGCTGTGGTTAACTAAAAAAGTTAGCGAAAGCATCAAACTTAAGGAAAGAAAATGCATATAACTGTGTAAAATGAGCCGCAGGTCAGACGATTGGTCAGAATATAAAGAACTGCAGAGAATGATGAAAAGGTTAAACAGGAGGAAGAAATTAGAGTATGGGAGGAAGCTAGCTAGGAATGTAAATGCCACTAAGAAGAATTTCTACAGGTATTAAATAAAAAGAGTAAAAAAATTGAGTGTTGGTCCTTTAGAGAACAAGAATAAGAGTTAATCGAAGATAATAAGGAAATGGTAAATTTGTTAAACAAATATTTTGTCTAGCTTTGTTATTGTGCATATAAAAAATTTCAGGAAAATAACTGTAATTCTGGAGGTGGAAGGGAGAGAGGGGCTTTATGAAATTACAATCACAGGGGAAGTGATGCTAAGCAAATTGACAAAGCTACAGGCTGACAAATCTCTGGGTCCATATGGACTTCAACCTAGGGTCTTAAGAGATTTATGAATGAGATAATGGATGCATTGACTTTAACTTGCTAAAATTCATTGGATTCTGGAAAGGTTTCATCAGACTGGAAAGTAGCAGATATAATCCCCTATTCAAGAAGGGAGAAAGGCAACAAATATGAAACTAAGGGCAAATTAGCTTGATGTCTGTTGTAAGGAAGTCTTAGAATTGATCATCATACAGATTATAGCTGCACACCTAGAAAATCTTACATAATAAGAAAGGGCCAGCATGATTTTGTCAAAGGGAAATCATTTAATTAATTTACAGGAACTCTTTGAAGGAACAAAATGTGCTTTGGATAAAGGTAAATGTACTGTACTTCGATCTGCAGAAGGCATTTTGTAAAAGATGCTCTTGGTGTTAGGAAAATGCATAGGCATGGATAAAAGATGTGCTGGCTGATAACAAACAGAGAGTCAAAATAAATAGGTCTTTCTCAGTCTATTTCGAGACTGGGGCCTCAACTCTTTATAATTTATGTAAACTATTTGAATGAAGGGACCAAAAGTATAAAGCTAACTTTGCTGATGACAGAAAGATAGGTAGGATAGTATGTTGTGAACAGGATATCATGAATATCTATGGCGTATCAATAGATTGAGTGTGCAAAGATCTGGAAAATCGAGGACAATGTAGGAGAGTGTGAAATTGTTCATTTTGACAGAAAAAGTAAAAAAGAAATATATTATATAAATAATGAGAAATTGCAGAGCTCTGAGATGCAGAGGGATCTGCGCGTCCAAGAGCATGAATCATAGAAAATCAGTATACAGGTACGGCAAATAATCCAGAAAAACTAATAGAATATTAGTGTTATTGCGAGGGAATTGAATGCAAGCGTATGAAGATTATGCTCCAGTTGTTCAGGGCATTGGTGAGACTATATATGGAGTGCTGCACATAGAGCTGGTCTCTATACTTATGGAAAGATGTTAATGTGTTGGCAAGAAGGTTTACTCGACTAATAACTGAAATTAGCAGATTGTCTTATGACGTAGCCTCTGGAATTTAGAAGACTCAGAGGTAACTTAACTGAAACATTTAAGATCCTAAGGGGACTTGCCTGGGTGGATTTGAAAATGGTTTTCCTCTTGTGGGAGAATCTAGAACCATGGGGTTGGCCACTTAAGATGCTGATGAAGAAACTTTTTTTCGAGAATTGTGAGTTTTTGGAATTCCCTTCCTCAAAAGGCAGTAGGTGCAGAACCTTTAAATATTTTCAAGGTAGATGTAAATAGGTTCTTGATTACCAAGGGAATGAAAGCTTAGGGGATATATAGGAATACACAGTTGCATTTCAAATCAGATCATCTGTGAACTTATTGAATGGTGGAGCAGGCTTGAAAGACTGCCTGGTCTGCTCTTGCTCCTTGTTTGTATATTTGAGTGAGGGATGATTTGACTGAAATGTATAAGATCCTGAATGGACTTGACAAGGCGGAAGTAAAAAGGATGTGTCCTGTTGTGGGCCAATCCAGAACTAGGGCACACCACTCTAAAATTACAGGTTGTCCTTTCAGAACAGAAGTGAGGAGAATTATTTTCTTTCATAGGGTTGTGACTTTTGAACTCTCTGGCTATTTTTTAAGATTGAGGTAGATAGACGTGCATTAAGCAGGGGAAATTGAGGGTAAATCAAAGTGTGGAATTTTAAACAGAAATGGATTGGCCATGATTTTATTGAATGGCAGAGCAAGAATGAGGGGTCAAATGGTCTACTTCATATGTTTGCATTAACAATTGAATCTTAAACAATAAACCTTATAATAAACAATTTATACTGGTATCCAGTTTCAATGAAGTTACTTCGTGTTTCTTGAACTTGAAGATACACAGCTCTGCCATTGTGTTTTGGACAGCCCTTCTCATAAGAACATAAGAACATAAGAACTAGGAGCAGGAGTAGGCCATCCGGCCCCTCGAGCCTGCCCCACCATTTAATAAGATCATGGCTGATCTTTTTGAGACTCAGCTCCACTTATCCACCCACTCACCATAACCCTTAATTCCTTTACTGTTCAAAAATATATCTAGCCTTGCCTTAAAAGCATTCAGCAAGGTAGCTTCAACCATTTCACTGGGTAGGGAATTCCACAGATTCACAACCCTTTGGGTGAAGAAGTTCCTCCTGACCTCAGTCCTACATCTGCTTCCCTTTATTTTGAGGCAATGCCCTCTAGTCCTAGTTTCACCTGCTAGCGGAAACAACCTCTCTGCCTCCACCTTATCTATTCCCTTCATAATCTTATATGTTTCCATAAGATCTCCCCTCATTCTTCTGAATTCCAGTGAGTATAATCCCAGTCTACTCAGTATCCCCTCATATTCCAACCCTCTCAACTCTGGAATCAACCGAGTGAATCTCCTCTGCACCCCCTCCAGTGCTAGTATATCTCTTCTCAAGTAAGGAGACCAAAACTGCACACAGTACTCCAGGTGTGGCCTCACCAGGACCCTATACAGCTGCAGCATAGCCTCCCTGTTTTTAAACTCCATCCCTCTAGCAATGGCAGACAAAATTCCATTTGCCTTTTTAATCACCTGCTGCACCTGCAATCCTATTTTTAGCGATTCATGCACAAGGACACCCAAGTCCCTCTGCACAGCAGCGTGCTGCAATTTTTT